>NC_084986.1:21500491-21800491 GCF_963691925.1 Scomber scombrus | reverse complement strand
ACAATAAAATACAAAGGCAGCAAAATATAACAAAATAAAAATGACAGCAACATTTTTTTCGATAAACAAAATAATAGCCATTTAATGTCGGGAAGGGTGTTGGATGAACTTACAAATTTTTCTAGTTCTTTTAAAAAAAAATTTAAAATCAAATTAAGCAAAAAAACGTTCAAAACAACATAATATCTTGTTGGTATCTTGAAATAAAGTCCTGAGAGACAGTGTTAGACCCACTACTACAACACAAACACTGTCAGTAAAAAGTATAACAGAAGAGGAAAGGCTACAGGTTTTCAGGCCATGACTAAAATTAGTATCTGTGTAAGCAGGAGTCATTCTGTGCCATTTGTGCAAAGCTTTCGTATCGTGTAGAGAGGCCGTCTGAATCAATCAGCATGTCTCATAAACACAGACATGCTGATTTAGAGTTGTGTCACAGCTCATTATCTTAACTTCCACTTCCTACACTGCTACTCAGTTTTGCAGTATTGAGGCTCACATGCTAAATAAAGCAAAGATAATTACTGCCTGGCCAAGATAAACCATTAATTCAAGTGCTTAGAAAATTGAGCTGCTGAATTACATTTGCATATTAGGATATTTTGGATTTTTTTCCCCCCTTTCTACCAAAAAGCTCTTCTCTGTGACTTGAATGTAATCATCAAGGAATAATTGAACACTTTTGGAAATAGACTTCTTTGCTTTCTTACCAAGAGTAATAACATCCATACTACTCTCATGTCCATAGTTAAAAAAAAATACATCTATCATCCTTTAATGTTAAGTAATAAACATCTGCCAGCACAAAAAAGTGTAAAAATGACTATACTGTATATAACTATTTCTTGGTGACCAGCAGCTGGGTGCGGTTACTTCTTCGAGCATCCACTGATCTCTGAGCCCTGCTATTCCCTGTGAATCTGTATTACTTATTTCTAAATTTGTGTTTGCATTCAAATTAAACAGACGACATATAACATGTTAATTAGTGTTGGTAGTGAATGCAGTGAAGATAATTAATTGAGGAAAAAACAATTAAAAGGTTAATGTTTTAAAAAATTATTGGAGGAGATTAAAGAGTTAACTACTACTCACTACTCAACACATTGTTGCTGTGTGAAAGATGTGAAACTCAAACCACTGAATAAACTCACAGCATTAGATTGAAAAGAGTGGGTAAAGTCTAGACTGTATAAAACACAAAGGATGAAAATCATGTTATGCAAATTACATCACTTGTTAAAAAGTTGTCTGTAGCCCTATGATAATGAAACATAGAAAAGGTGTCACTGAAACTAAGTCTTACCCCTGAAATATAAATAATTTACTTTGAAGCATTAAAAAGATCAATGGAAACATCAGCACACACACACACCTGGAATCTTCTTGGCCCAGCTGATCATGTGAACCAGCTCTTTATCAGCCAGGTTGGCCAGAGACATCATGACGTTGGTTTCAGTCAACGGCCTCCTCATGTCATTCATGAGGAGGATTTCCGGCGGCTCCGCCTCCATTATTCGCTCAATCAGCTGCTCTGAGGACAGTGCAGGAGGTTGGAGATCCATCAACGACCCTGTCGCTGGTCTGGGTAATGGCTTTGGTCCGTTAGCTCTGCCCTGTGAGGACAAGCGGGTCACGTGCCTCGTCTGCTGGTTCCTGTTTCCTCGCTCCTTACGCATACCTGAACCACAGACAACGAAATGTGACAATAATTCAATAGATTTGCCTCTAAATGTTTTGGGAAATATTATATGCAGCTGTGGTATGAAAGAAAATAAATCATACTGACTAAAAAAATGGATAAATAAATAATGGAAATATGTTGTCTGGTTATAGTTGGAAACAGAAAAATAAAATGCCACATGGGAAAAGAAGAATATAAATTGAGCAATAAAACAACACTAACCACACTTGGTCATGCCAACTTCGCAGCACTTGCGAAGGCGGCACGCCTGGCAGCTCTTACGGCGGTTCTTGTCTATAGTGCATTGATTGGTTGCTGGGCAGATGTAGTCATTGTGTCCTGAAGAATTAAGACAGAAAAAAGATGAGGAAGAATTGGTGGGAAACTGACTGACTAAAAAATTAGCAGTACACAAATAATTTAAAAAAGGTTGAATCCCAATGCTGAGGATGTAACAGATTTGGAATATTTTTAATCTTTTTATAAAACATTTCCAACATACGCATTTACTCATCACAACAGGGCACAAATCACAGCTTGACAAAATACAGTACACTAATCCCAACGTGCAAACACACTGCAGGAGGGTGGGGATTGAGACTCAGGGAACCTATACTTAATGTTTGGCCACAATATTTTGTTCAAAGTAGGAGAAAGAAGGATTCCAGACTTTAAACATACCTTTACTGAGCCCTTTCCACCCATTACAGTGCAATGGATTTCTAGATCATCAGTGAAGCAACACTAGCTATCGTGCCAACAATGACAGAAAGGCTAAGGCATCTCACTGTGCACCTGTTAGTTAAAAAACACCCTCCAGGAGCTACAGCAAGTAATGTGATGTCTGAGTCTGGTTGTGTCTCTTTAACACAGATGTTAGAGAATGTTTCAAAGATGGCTGAACAAAATGGTTTGGGCAGCTCCAAAATAAATGTACAAGTAAAGAGTAGCTTCAAATAAATCATTAAATTTGAGTGTTACTGAGACCTGAGCTGTTTTAACTGGAAACCAGTCAAAGTCCATTTGGCATGCTTGAGTGTTAACTGGAAATACTATGCTCTGTTTTTTCCAAAACTAATAATCATGTCTTGGGCTGTAGGGATAGAAATGTCATATTGGGAAAGATACAGAATTAAATCATCTGCATACAAAGATCATTTCTGGGTTTGGCTTCCTCTACTGACTCCTGTAATGCCTGCTTCATTCCTCATTGCTATAGCCAGGGGCTCAATAACTATGTCAAAAGAAGTGGGAACAAATGACACCTCTGTCTGGTACATTGGGCAAAATAATTAGTTTGTTCGAATTCAAGCTTTTGGAAAGGTCTGTCAAATCTATATAAACTCTACTGGCTCGTTTTTAGTAATGTCCATGCAACACGTTGCATTGGAATTCTCTGTTTTGCTACATGTGATAAGCATATTAGGAGTACAATGTTATAGTCTTATACCAATAATTATTTCAGATATCCCCACTTAAATATAAACTGTGAATAAATAGTAGTTACATTTAAGAAAAAGATTGTTCTAGTGAACCTGGCCTCCCACAAGCCTTCAGATGGTGCTGCCTCAATCAGAAGTCCAATAGCTAGAGTAAATGTCACAGAAAATTAATTAATTAAATACACGGATCAAATCCCCAGAAAAGTATTTAAGACTCCTAGTTTGAGAAGCTATCTCAGCAGCTATGTTAGGCTACACTTGCCTTGAGCTAAATGCTATCACGCTAACAATGACAATGTGTACCATGGTAATATTTAGAAGGTATCTTTACCATGTTCACCATTTTAGTTTAGCGTGTTAGCATGCTAACACGTGTTAATTAGCACTAATGTCAATGTACTGATGGTAATGTCTTAGTTTTGCAGGCATTTGGTCATAAACCAAAGTAGTGGAGAAATTGAAATTCTGATCATTAAGATGATGAAAATAATGAAATGATGAAAATCATTACATTTCATCCTGAGAGCAACATCGATGTTTATACCAAATTTCATTGTAATTCATTCAATAGTGGAAGCAAACATGTCTGTTTCATGGTGGCGCTACAGGACAAGTCAGAGGAGCACCAACATTAGTAGGATTCATCCTCTGGGAATCATGAATGTCTCTACAAAATTTCCAGGCGACCCATGAATTAGTTGAGATATTTCAATCTAAGCCAAACCTATGGGCTGACTGACAGACCCAACATGGTCATCTCAAAACTCAAAAAGACACTGACTGAGGAAAAGCCCAACAGCCTTGAAATGAGTAAAATAAACACCTCTGGAGTTTGACAAAAAACTACAACATGAAGAGCTTCACCATACTGTACTATACAGACTGTGTTTTGTGTGTCTCACCTTGGATGCTCCTCTTGAAGAAGGCTTTACACCCCTCACATGACCAGACACCATAATGGTAGCCTGAAGCATAGTCGTGACACACAGCACAGAAGTGCAGGTCTGTCTTCCCGCCTGATGACACCACACCCTCCTCATTCTCCTGGGATCGCCTCCTCACACTCTTGCTGTCAGATAAAGAAAGTCAGTAAGTGTAATGCATGTGACATTATAATTATTATTAAATTATCACACCAGTAGTATGATTACAGCATATGCCTTTGTTAAGAAGGTACGAAACTAGAGAGACAGCTAAAGATAGGAGAATGATTTCATGCACATACCAAAGTGTTTACTCTGATTGCTAATGAGTGATTATGAAGTTATGACAACACAAGTTCTTCATAATTAAGATTAGAATTATGAATATGGATTCCATTATTTTTTTATTTAGATTTGTTTAATCATAATAACAAAAAAAACCTCTAAAGCAAAACTATACATACAAAATATATGATAACTATATTCCCCCACTTGTTTTACTGTGATCTGGATTTCTATTTCTACTATGGTATGAAACTGAAAAATTCAACAGTGGAACTCGAAAAAGTAAAATCTCAATCAGTGAAAGATAGTGGAGAATATTATAAGTAAATGTTGCTCTCCTGTATGCTTTCATTGTAAGTTTTGTCTTCAGAACTTTTATTCACTTGCAATTTTTTGGTGTGACTCTTGGAAGATGTTGTCCAATTAGTATAAGACAAATGTAATCCCATATGAGTAGGCATTGTCAATTGTGAATCAAAATAAGGATAAAAAACTGACTTGTGAGTTTACGTGTTGAATTGTTAAAACAGTATGTCAGGGACAGAAACAGGTGCATTGTCCCACCTGGTTGTTAAGACCCTGTCCCGTGGCGACAGCTCCACCCACGGCTTCTGGATTGGCTGACTGTGCTGAGGGCGAGTCTGGGAGTTGTGCAGGGGTAAATGCGAGCCCACGTGGCCATGGCTGGGCCAGAATAAAGAAGGTCTTAGTGACTGATGCATGGAGGAGCATTCTGAAATACCCGGAGCGGCATAGCTGAAGATAGTGGGACTGTAGAAAGGTATGGTGGTAAAGTCGTGGCTGAGTTCAGTGTAAGGAGAGGGGATGCAGATGGGCTGGCTGGTTTCGAGGGACAGTCCTGGAGAGGAGGAGCTGAGGATGGGGGAGAGGACGCGACTTCCAACTCGGCTGGAGTCCACCTCTTGGAGCTGCAAGAGGGGCTGACCCTTCTCTGGAGAGGAGGCAACAGCCATCACAACTACAGACGGTCTCACTCTCACTAAATTTACTACATCATTGTAATTTAATAAAGGAGTCTAGTATGCAGTCATGTTTTTCCCTTGTTGTCACTATGGTAATGTCATTATCTGCAAATATTGGATTTCGGCCTGAAAAAAAACAAAAAAAACAAAAAGGCCTAGAATATAACAAGCACCAGCAGATGTACCTACACAGGCCAGGTTAGTTTAATATTACTCATGAGCTCACATTGTAAGTTCTCAGACTGATGGATGCCTCCCTTTGTTTTGTCTCTGCTCACTATGAAATGCCAGTGTTGGCACGCATCGCATAACATGATGAGAAGAAGGAGTCGATCTTGTGATAAAACCCAGAGGGTAGCGAGCACAAGACAGCGGCCCGTCTACACCAAAGAAGAGAAGAAGTTCAGTGCATGGTCTCGGCCCACCCGTGAGTCTCACATCTTTAAGTGGCAGCACATGGACCAGGTCAGAGATGTGTGGCAGAACTTTTACCTGGAACACAAAGAAACGCAGGAGTTTAAGGAAAAAAACTGAAGAAAAATATTATTTTATTGTATTTATTTGTAAGGGTCTGTGTGAATTATTAAACATAAATGTTGCAATTCATTGTTGTGTTGTGACGTGTCATTTCAATTCATATATGTGTGCCTTTGATATGTTATCAAATGTGTTCTGCTATCTCATTGAGGCTGTCCTTTTCTCTGTCCAAATTCAACATCTGAATGAAAGTTTGATTCCTGTTCATGAAATCACCACTGTGATGTTGATTAAGTCACTAAAAGTATTTTTTTTAATCTGATTTTGAACTATGTTAGTGATAATAAATCTTTTATATTGTTAAAAATCTAAATAACGCACAAAAAGTGTTTTTTCCCCCCACCATTCTTCATAATCCTTTTACCCAAGTGTTCTCCATACAAGACATCAGCAAAATCCCATTCATCACCACCAGTGATCCTCAGAAAAAAGCTGAAATATGTTTCTGGTACAGGCTCGTTTTTACAAATCCAGTTGACTATTTTATTTGGGTCACTCTAATCAAAGGTCAAAAACCTTTAAAAAAAGTGTACCCTTTCCCTGTTATACTTCACGTAATGATTTTTCCCCCCATGAAAATGTAATGATATGGTTTCAAACAACTTCAAAGGTAATAATTCAGGCATACAAGATTAATGCAGTATTTGAACTAAAGAAGCTGAATGTGAAAGTCCAGGCTTGAGTTTGATTGAATTAGTTAGTTTCTAAAAAGAAATGACAAGAGGAAATAGCAAATAAGTTTTATAATGTCCTGTAAACAGAGAGAGCGTGTAGATCAATACCACACACACACACACACACACACACACACACACACACACACACACACACACACACACACACACACACACACACACACACACACACACACACACACACACACACACACACACACACACACACACACACACACACACACACACACAAGCCCAGTGTAGTTTAAGGACATGTTAGTTTACTTTTACAACATCTGATAGAGCAGACCTGTCAGAGTTAATGATTCCTTGGTGGCTGGAGTCTGTCTTCAGTTGGAGTTGGTACACATACTCTGTACCTTTCTGGCATTAAGCTCTTTCTGGAGGGCATTACTTTTCTCCTCCAAAAAATGGATTAGCTGAGAGAAGTTTGGTTTGGCCGGCCAACAAAACTCAATAATCCGTAGGAGTCTTGAGTGTAAGAGTAATACGAGCACTGCTGAGAACAGCGGGTAATTAAACTCACAAAGCTGCAAGTAGTGTAGGTCAACATTTATTATTTTGGATATTATGCAAGGTGCCAAAGTGTTTTTCTTTTCTTTTTATGGTACCAAATTAAAGATGAGTGGAAAAATCACTCTCCCAGCTCTGAAACTCTGGGAAATGGAGCTATCAAAGTTGATTACTTTTACTCACCATTTAACATCAGCGACCATCCAGCTATTTTATTGTTGCCTGCAGCTGACTGCTACCTCCTGCAGAGGTTACTTCAACTGAGCATTATAACAAACAATCTCTATAATGACTCTTAAAATATTCTGTGGATGTTTTCTAACCTTTAACTAAAACCAATTGCCATGACAGCACTTTGAATACATTAGAGAAATGCATCACAGTTACAGACAGGAGTAGAGCTCAGACATGACCTGCTTAAAGAAGCTATTTAATGAACCAAACAGAGCTGCAACGTCTTGTCAATAATGCAAATTGCATTATTGTCAATAAAAACTGAAAAAGTAGAATTGATCACAGAGCTGTTGTATTGGATTGCATTAGATTGCACAAGTGTTCCAAATAAAGTACTTGGTGAGTGTATATTGAACAGCAAGGTAAATGGAAGAACATCTAGGATAATGCAACAGGTAACTGCACTAACATGTCTCTCATGTTCTTTGGACCCAACTGATTCAACAAGGAGAATTATAAGAGACTCAATGGTTTACTTTATATCAGCCTTTATTATATATTAATACAAATCTGATACTTCTTTGTATGTCAGCCTGCTGATGGGTTTTGGTGTAAACAGGTACTACTCTGTAGTCTCTGCTTCTGGGCGGACGTTTTAGGAATCTGAACTATCATGGCAGGACCCATTGGGTTATCTCCTCCCTCCCCTGCCCTTGAGAGTTTAAAACATGTTGTCTAGTATAACGTTAATTAACATAAATACATAATAAATAAACATAGGCGATCAGAATTCATAAACTATGACATTTTTCTTGTGAAAAAATTGTTTTCAATGATTTCCTGAAGATAAAACAGTGGACTGTAGAAAGGTACAGTGGTGAAGTCATTGGCTGAGTTCAGTGTAAGAAGAGAGTGTTTTGTGTATTGGTTGTTTTTCAATTTGTGTACTGTGTAATAATGAGGGTATAATTTCATAATCAGGTTTAAAACTATTTTAAATTAGCTTACAATTATTACACTGTAGCTTTCACACACAAATATTTGGTTTGACAAACAATCCATTTCTGGCTGATGATACTAAATGTGTGCTGGCAGCGGGTGGATGGATTTACCGCTATCATCTACAGATTTATCAACTCTTACCTGACATCTGGACTGATGAAACATGAGAAAATCAAGGAGTTTTTTTATATTCTCTGAAGTTTAATTACACTGCCTGCCAGCTCATCTGTTCCAGCTTGAATCACAGAGAATGATTGATGATAAAGAAAGGAATACACCGGCTAACAGAAACTTAAGATGCATCTAATGCAGCCGCGCTCTCAACATTAGACAATCACAATTACAATAAATTGAACAGAAGTTAAGAGTTTAATCCCGCTGAAAGTACTGCCTTAAGTACAAAAAATATTGCGCTGTCTTGTTCAATAAGGGATTTAATTTCCAATGAAATTGTCTTTGTCTTTTGAAGCCAATAAACTCACTTCTAAACAGATGAGTCACTTTACTTTAAGAGAATAGAAAAAAATGTGGCAAGATTTGTGCGTCTTTAATTTCCATTTGTGGGTAAAAAACAGATGTGAAAGAGTTTCTGTTTCCTTTGAAGCTTTGACCTTGCCTTGAAAGCTGCCTCCTCGCTCTCCCGCAGGAGACTGATCATTGTGGGAGAAAGCCTCCCACCTCCTCCACAATGCTGCTCACCCTTCCACCACTAACACCAGTCCACACATACAGATAAGCTAAGACATATTATGTAACTTTAATGCCTTGCTCACGAGCACATCAGAAAATATCACATAAAGACTTCAACAACCAGTTCCAAAACTCGCTGCTCTCTTACCATTACTTCCTTACAAAAAGGCAGCAATTAGAGTAAAGTTGAAAAAAAGTTTAAAATGTGATGCTCTAAATCAAACTGTGTAACAGATATTTCATTTCATCACCCTAATTAACTCATTTAATATATGTATCTTTATTTAATACATTGTTTGGTAGCTTAATCACATACATTTCAGAGGCTGCAGACACATTACTGCTAAGCTAGGCAAGCTACCTTTAAGCAGGACTAGTTTATGTGGTGTAAACTTTTATTTTTCTCTATGGTTATATTTAGTTACTTTATGAGTTACAACTAATTCAAATACTGAGATATTGGAACATAAAAATAGATTTTTTAATTTCAGGAATTAGGAAAAAGTTGGTAAATTACTTTAGCTAAGGCTATCTCAACAGCTAGCCAAAACTAGCTGGAGTGCTGTCACTGTGTGGTTTCTAGTTTTACATTTTTTATTTGGTGAAACATATGTCAAAAAGTCAGATTGGGGTCAATTCTGACTAAAAGTTTTGACCAAATATGTACTTACAGTGTTTTGTTGTTGCATTAATTTACCGCTCTGCAATAATTGGTGTTTCTGTATGAAATGGTGCCACCTTTATCTCTTCTGATTACCTGGTAGACTGACTTATGAAAATCTATAAGCTACAATGCTAATGTTGCTAGCAGTAGATATCTATGTTTCAGACTTTCTGTAACAAATCGTTACATCTGCAAGCTGATAATTTGCCATGCTTTGGTTGTTTTTGTGGTATTTTCTGTTTAGAAATAAAGTGGCCAGTTTGTGGAACAATTCTGCAAATTCAGAAACCTAAGTAACTTGTTTTTTGTTTGTCAATTCAAGCTGGCTTTCAGTAAAATGAAAAAAAAAATACTGCATACAAAGGTCAAAGCTAAATAAAACTAAATTCTGCAGTGGCAGAACTGTTCCTGGTCATTGGCCAGAAGTGAATGCCTTTTATACAAACGTTCAAGGCCAGAGTCATTTTCCCATCCTAAAAACAAACTGGCCCTTAATATCAGGGGGAAACGGACATGAAACAGATCTGCAGAGAGAAGCCGTACCTTACTATTTACAGTAAGTAAGAGTGGGAATGCTGCTTTGTGCCAGACAATGTGAACAATCTGACTGAAATGTTTGCCCTGCTGAGGGAAAAAAAAACTCTAGTTAAACCAGAAAGATTTGTGTGTTCAACTTATGTTTCAGCCATAACAATTATAATCAAAAGACAAATTAAACTCTGTATCTGGCAAAAATAAAACATTTAAAGCTGATACCTAAAGCAATTAAATACATCAGCCTCAACTCAGTGTGCAATTTGTAGACTTTAGATTGGTGCTCTCTAACTTCAAAATAAAACTTGAACATTAGAATATCATTCTGTAATCCAGCCTGCATTGTTGAGGTTATTTGGTTTATATGATCAATTTACTGGGAAGGTTACTTTAAGTAGCTGCTGGGGATGTTTGACAGACAATGATTGGCAGGTGAACACAGCTAAATAATCTATTTTTTATTTTTAATATATTACATCTTAAAGATATAATGTTTTATGACAGAAATTATAAGTATTTCTATGTTTTTAATCTTGCAAATGTTATGCAGAATCATGAATAAATAGATTCTGAGAGGACAGAGCACCACTTCTGCAACTCAGTGTTGCTAATGAAAGAGCAAATTTCCTTAAGTCAATGCAACAAGGACTACTGAGTACAAAAACACTGATAAACACAGTACTGCTATTTTCATTCGCCTCTGTCATGAATGCCTCAAAATTAGGACTGCAACTAAAAATAATTTTAATTATTGATTTAATTTTCCTTGATTAATTGCTTGGTTTCTACAAAGTAAGAAAACATTTTCAAAATTGCTTGTTTGACTGACCAACAGTCCAAAACTTTAAGGTTAAAAAAAATGACTAATATATATATATATCAACATTTTCACTTATGAATTTTGCCATCTGGCTAACCGATTAATTGACTAATCATTGTAGTTCTACTCAAAATATAAATACATTATTTAAAACATGTCGACAATATTGATTTCCACATGGCAAAATAAGAATGCAATGCCACCTTGATCAGCTGATAAATAAATTGAATTAATGTGTTGAACAGGAAGACGTGGTAGTAATCGACCAGTTTAAACAAGGAGAAAAAAGCTTGTCTGTATCATAACAGCAGGGCTGATAGGAACCTCTTGTTTACACAGTGATAAGTGCTTTTTGAAGTGGGCTAGTGTTCATGTCAGGCTTGTTTAAATTTAAAAAATCTGGTTCTTCACATTAGAAACCCAGAAAAACACCCAGAATACAGCTGAATGTCGCACTGATCCTAATAAGATCTTCACTGCAGTCAGTCAAATTACAGAAGCACAGATTGAAAGATGTTTAACCCTTAACCTACCAACATACTCAAGAAGCAGAAAATATTATTAGTTATGTAATTAATCTGAAAAAAACATATGGGGAAAAAACAGATTATGATTAATATTACTTTTGGAATGTTACAGTTAATTTGCATATTGTGTAAAATGAAAATATATACTTTTCTTCAACACAAACTGCAGCTTTTATCCCAAGTACAATCTTTCGACAACCTTCAATAGTGTGTGATACTTTAAATTAGGACCCATGGTAAACATGAACTCAATAAATAGTTCCATCTATTAAAACTGCCTAGCCTAATACATTGCTACTTTTAAAAAGCATAACTTCAAACAGAAACAGGAAACATGATATAAAGTCATTAGGGAATAAATTGATCCACAAAGTCATGAATAATTGGAAGGATAGAATTAAACACCTGTGTGATAAGGTACTGTGTAGTCAACCTCTGGAGTCTACAGGTAAACAAGTAAGTAGGATAAAGGTTCAGAGGAAATGTGTGTGAATTATCTCTTAAATATTCCTCATGATCTATGGGATCTCTTTGCAAATATACTTTCATACAACTCATTAAGAGGCTGTTAAAATTTAGAAATTACTATTTTAAAAGCATTTAAAATATAATAAACTCTGGATTAAACGCCTCCCTGTCTCTAGGTAATGGTTTCTTGCTTCTGTCACCTGTTAACCTTCCTAAGTCAAATGCGTCTGCTTCATAACACACGCAGTTAAAGGCCCTCTACTTGTTGATCACACTTACATATGAGCATAATAAACCAGTGGGACAGTTGCACGTACGTCGCATGCTGTAACGCAAACATGACTTTATAAGCATGGAAATATTCTTACCTGTTCTTCCAGACGCAGCAGCTGCAGAGAAAGTTTCCTGTAATGTGTGTGTGGAGTTTGGCTGCGGTGTCCTGTGCGGGTAAAGTGCGGGATAAAGTGGTGACAGAGCTGTTGACAGGCCGAGTTGTCACAGTGCGCTGCTTTAACATACGGCTGTCCGTCTCAGCCTGCTGACGAACTACCAGCTGGTGTTTTCAGGAAATACTGTTAAATACGAGAAAGTAAGATGCACAAGATCCGGTGAGTGCCTTCAAAATAAACGTGATTTGCGTTTCTTTTTCCTGTTTGATCTCCTCATCATCATCATAAAATATGAGCATGAGCAAAAAGAGAAACACACCAAATCAATACATGACATTTTTAAAAGTAACATAAGGCAGATTTTTGATAAACAGGTGAGAACAAAGCAATATAATAATATTAATAAGAAGAAGAATAATTAGAAAAATGATAACTTTAGAAAAGTTACAGAGTGTTACACAATCATGGGCACCATCAGGGATTTTGAAAAAATATCACATTGGGCCCCACCATCACACACAGGTCATGCCAACCATGCACAAACAAAGTGTTAGTTTAATGAGTACATTGTAAATAAAATATTCTATCAAACTATTAATGTCCATTAATGATGATAAGTTAATTTAAAAAAATAACTGATGCTCCCCTGTCAGTCACAGGCCTTTAGAATCATCCTAACTTTTCACCCCAATACGGCACCCGTGTACACGATCAAAACAAGTTACAGAATGTCATACAATAAAACTCTTCCCCTACAATGACAACAACAAAGTTACAAAGTGTTACACAATAACAACAATAAATGTACAAAATGTTATACAATAAAAACAACAGTTACACAGTTCAAAGCAATAAAAACAACAAAGTTACAAGGTGTAACGCAATAAAAACAACAAAGTTACAAAGTTTACGCAATAGAAACAACAAAGTGACAAAGTGTAACGCAATGAAAACAACAAAGCTACAAAGTGTTACGCAATAAAAACAACAAAGTCACAAAGTGTAACGCAATAAAAACAACAAAGTTACAAAGTGTTACGCAATAAAAACAACAAAGTTACAAAGTGTAACGCAATAAAAACAAAGTTACAAAGTGTTACGCAATAAAAACAACAAAGTTACAAAGTGTAACGCAATAAAAACAACAAAGTTACAAAGTGTAACGCAATAAAAACAAAGTTACAAAGTGTTACGCAATAAAAACAACAAAGTTACAAAGTGTAACGCAATAAAAAAAAACAAAGTTACAAAGTGTTACACAATAAAAAAACAAAGTTACAAAGTGTAACGCAATAAAAACAACAAAGTTAAAGTGTTACGCAATAAAAACAATAAAGTTACCAAGAGTTACACAATAAAAACAACAAAGTTACACAGAGTTACACAATAAAAACAAAAAAGATAATAAAGTTAAAGTACTAACACAAATACCAATTGTAAAAAAAACAAACCATACCATGAAAATTAGTCTTATGAGGACACTGAAAAGAAGATGCTGAGTTTGCCTGTCTGAGATCTCCAGGCAAGTAGTTCCACAGCAGTCACCTTTAGTGAAAAGTTGTGATTTTGGAACCTCTAGTAGGGTTCTGCTGGAGGATTTCAGGCAGCTATCAGGCTCATAGGGAGTTAGCGGATCACAGATGTAAAATATATATAATATAGTGTAAAATGTCTTTTAATTACTGTTTTTGTGATCTGAAATGTCTATGACGTAATACTGATGTTGATTGTGATGCAAGTTAATGACAAATTTCTACTTTTACGCTACAAAGGTGGACAGTAAAGTAGTTTTTGTGTGATAAACTAAGATAGTGGCCCCATACACACAAAAGTCTCTCAATACTGTGGCTGCAGTTAACTTTTATATTTCTTGTGCTGACGTTTCAGCAAACAAACCTTCACCAAAGCAAGGGCAAGTGCTTTTAAAGCAGCATGTCCAACTTAATAACGGCTTTCAATATAATTTCTCTCTTTTTTTGCTTAAGACTGTCTGAAGAATGTTTTCTGTTCTGTAATGTGTTTTTTTCATTTTAATGAGTACTTAACATCTGCAGGAATGACTGCATGTGAAACTACAGAAACACCTTGTGTAACCCTCAGTTTGTTTGATATTCTTAGTTATTAGCACTTAAAGATTCCCTCCAGACACGTATTAAGACATATAAAAATACTCTGCTTGAAATGATGTGTGTCTGACAAGGTTCCACAAAAAAATATATAATTACTATGTTTAAATATTTTAAATCAGCTTTCTTTCCCAGTAAAAATTCCATCATGCATGAATATGCAAATCTCTTTACATTAAAAAGCTTAACACGTGGACACAAGTCTCCTGCTTCACTGTATTGCATTGGAGGCTTCGAATTTCCACATCACACATTTGTACGTTGAATATTGGACCAGGATTGGTTTCATAGTACCTAGCTGCTGCTACACTCCTCCAGCAATGTGTAAAGAGTCATGTTGAATGAATTTTAAAAAATGATGAATTAATTATGAATGAGCATCAGTCAGCTAAGAAGAGCTTATCGGATCTCTTTCAAGATTTCAGATGTTCTCTTTGTCTCCTAATATTATCTCAACTGTAAACAATCCAACATTATACTTGAATTACTCCAATTAAAACCAGTATTTCAGTGTGTAAATAGTAAATTATCATCTTCATTATGAGAGTGGAATATTTAAAGTAAGTGCAACAGTACATTTCCTATCAAAGACAGATATGGCATCAGACTATTATAAATAATATTCACAGTCTCACAATCTTTCATCAAATTCTATTATACAACACAGCATCAGAGGATTAGACACTGAAGAAAACAGCTTGTTAAAATAATCCCCTCTCAGACACTGTAATAAATGATCAGTCTAGGCTATTCATTACATTGCAGACAATATGGAGGTGCTTGCCCTTGTGCACAGTTTCCTGTGAACAAAACGAGGTGCAGCTGAAAACCACAGATACGTCCTTCCTCAAATCACACAAGATGAGATACATCTTGTGCCAAATAAAATGGACTCGACATGCATTCTGATTCACTGAGGCTCTTGCTGGTGAGACACTGGTATGTCTTCTGACTGTACATCTTTGATTTTGAATGGCTGATATCTACTTTTGTGATAATTAGATCATTTTTTGTGTTAATCCTGAGTTGTCTTACAATGAATTGTTATTTTAATAGTCCTGAATTGGGTGTTTTTTAATGCTTTTTTTATGCAACAGTGACAGCATTAATGCATTATTGACCAGGGCCTGTGAATGTCTGCAGTCACTGAGCAGCAGAGCGGAAGTCTGACCTCTACTTTTCTCTGAACTCATTAGAACAGAGAGTACAGAAAGGAAACTGCTGATGATTCTGCAGCCAAGAAGGCAATCAGGCTGCAAAGAAGTGCAGCAAACAAACAATGGCTGTGTCCAAAATCCCTCCCTATTTAGTATATAGTGCACTACATTTACCCTCCGCTATTTGATTAAAGTGTCAGAATGATGAGTGTGTAAATATACCCACTATATTGAACCCTCAAATATTCCACCATGGAATGAAAAAAGTAGCGTCCATGGTATGTACAATACTGTCTGCTAACAATCCCACAATGCAATGCTCCACATTTTAAAGATGTGAAAGCTACTGCTTATTATATAGGGAGTAGTGAATGAGTGAATAAGGGAGTGATTTCGGACACTGCCAATGTTTCAAGACCTATACATTAATGTCAGTTTATTCAGTTAACACCACTTCATAATCAGGGTTCTACTGGAGGGTAAAGCCATTTAAAGGATAGTTTCACAATTTTTCAAGGCTGTCCTAAAGTAACAGTTAGGTGCCCAAACAAACACTGGGACATGTTTTTCTTGCTTTAATCATTCCTCCTGTTGATACTGACCATTAGAAGATCCTTTCATAATGCACTTAAGATGATGGGGGGCTAAAATCCACAGTCTTCCTGTATTTTAAAGTTGATTTGAAGCTAGTATGATGCTTCAGTTGTCCAAATTAGTCAAACTCAATATTCTTTAAAGTTAGTCTTTTTAATACCAAAGTCCCTTTTTTGTTGCTTTACTTCCTCTGTAGCAGGAAAACACTATCCGTCAAGACACAAATAGGGAATTTTTTGCTAAAAAGTCTGTAGCTGTGGAGGATATCCACTGTATTTGACTGATAGCCAAATTCTCATATTATCTTCCAATAAACTTCTATTGTCAGTTTTCAGTAGTTTTAATACTTCACTGCAGATAAGCATACTTATATTTATTCTCTCTCTATTATACATTTGGCTCACTTGTAAAAAAGGCTCCTTTCTTTCCAAGTGTACGAGCCCAAACCCAAAAACATTCTTATATAAAACAGAGAAAAGCATTACATTCTGAGATGTAACAATGGAACCAAATCATGTTTGATGAATGACTTGAACAATACGCCGAATATCAACATTTTTCCCAAAATCGACTGATGGAAATCTGCAATAACAACGACAACAAAACAAATGTAACTGGTAACCAAAGTGAATGATGATGATTCACCTGCTTTTACTGCAGGTTTGAAGTGTGTTTGCCTAAAAGCAAAGTGGCACATGTTTTTGAGGTCACACATATTGAGTATATATTTAGAAAGACATACACTTTGTTGGCATTCTCACTAACTCCAGCATGTTTACATCTTGTATTGTATACTGATCTTCATTAATGTACTCAAGCTTTATCAAATAATTGAATAAATACATAAATTATTTGTCTCTCCGTCCCACTGAAATAAACACTGCACTAAGTGCACCATCGCACTCCTACATCATGTCAATTTGGTTTTGCTGATTAGCCTCTTAAATTGAGCCTCTGCTGTTGATGTACCAGCTCCCTGCAAACTTTGACGCTACAATGACGTAAATCGGCCGATCCGTCAGTCTTGCAGATCAGATGTAATATCATGAAAAATGATGCAAGAAAATTAACAACTACTGCAATAAAAGAAGTAATATAGAACATAATGTTCCATTTATTAAGACTGGTACCTGGAATACTTTCTCTATATTCAATCCTCTCTCCACAGCTGCTCTCCCAGGAGGCAGAAGGATGGAGTATGTCTGTGTATGTGTGTCTAAAAAGAACATTTTCATCTTAAAAAAAAAAAAAAAAGATCTTTTCCCAGTCATGGACCACCACCACACCCGCCGTGATAATCATTCGAAATTGCGATGCGCTCATTTCTCCCCTCTTAAAATCCAATTTACAGCAATTACATTTTGTGGCTGCGCAGTCTATCAGTGCTTCAGAAGCTTATTTGACATTACAAGGTAATGGACTACAGTCTTTACATTATGATCAAACCTAGGTGAGTGCACCGCAAGTTACAAAGGGCGGATTGTGCCTGAAGATGCAGCTATGGCTTTACCCATCTCTCAGTCATTTGGTTTATGGGGAGCTGAAGGAGCAATTTGCCCTTAAAATTGAGCTTTTAACCCCTTGGTTGTTATAATGGCACATAACCAACCAGCATTACCCAGATTTGGTTCCAGTCATTTCATAACCTTGCCACTTTGCTGCTGAAAGAACGTATCTCAAATAATTGTTTGGTACCTGAGGTGTATTATATCTCCTTCCATCTTACTTGGTAATGAATCACCTCAGTGAAGGCACTGTAGGGGGTTTAGTGAGCTTCGGGCGATCAGCTTCTTTTATTTGCTGAGTCGGTGGCTCAAGAACTAATATGCAGGGGTGTGAACAGATAGAAATCTCAGTTAAGATTAGTGTTGATCAGCAGGTATTTTGACAGATTTTGTAAAGAAGTTGATTTCTACAAAGAAATTCAAAATGAGTATAACTTTTCTACTTTCTTTCTGTAATGTGCAACATATGCTTCTATGTGCTTCATAAAGTTCTTACTTTCACTTCTATTGACCACTGCTGACATGGACACTTCTGTGGTTGCAATGATTATATTATAAACACTTGATGTGAATATATGATGGTGGGAAGATTCTTTTTTTTTTTTTTTTAAGGATTGTTTTCAGTGCGGAAACAGCTGGCACAGAGAAAGGAGAAGTCCTGAGTGCCCAGGGAGAGATGGACCCATCTGTAAGAGGAACATAGAAGGTTATGCCCACTCTTAAATGTGTTACCCCAAATAGATGCCCTCCACTTCACTGCTGCTTTCTCTGCAGCTAACATAGGTTATAGCTTGTATACACGTATAAAGCTGGGCTGTAAAGCTCCACTATATGCTTCAGGTCATGTGATCACATATGTAAGCATCATATTCTGTGCAAAACTCATCTCAGCGACTCTACTGTACACACAAACACACACACACACACACATACATACATACACACACACACACACTAACGCATGCATACAGTCTGACAAATATTTATAAGCTAACATGTTTTTTTCATAACGCTGAGCATCAAAAACAGGGAATTAAAACTCCCAGGCAGGCAGGATCTGCTGAAGGTCAGAGGTTCAAGTTGACCTCTGCGGCATGGCACGGGGCAACATCACATGCTGGCAGCTTTGTAGAAGTGAGAGTGGGAAGTTGTTGTTCTTACTGTGGCAACCTGGCACACGAGGTGACACTGAGGGCACTGCTGTGCATTTTGGGTAGCTGGCTTCACACGCTGACCACTGTGGGAAAAATGTAATCTACTGTCATGTAATTGTGGTGGAGAAGAAGAGTCAGGGGGAATGAATTGATTGAGATGGTGTTAATAGCGTTATGCTTTTAGTTCACCGCAACTTTTCCACAAAAAAAAAGGTCTGTTTGCCTACTTCAACTAGAGTACTTCCACCGACTCTAAACTAAAATAGAATAATAGGATTATTGATCCTAGTTGAGCATCTGATAAAAAGGTTTTTTGGCTTTTTTTCCCAGATCTGGTAAGCTTGAATCAGCCTTAAATGTCTGACTGTTCCTGTGTTCAGACTAAAGGTTGAAGATTATTACAGCTACAATGATTAGTCAATTAATCGACTGATAGAAAATGCACCAACTATTAAATCATTCATTCAGCGATGGAATTGTGATAATGGAATTATCATTTTAGTCAATTTATTCATTTGTTTTTAATGGTTAAAGGAGTTTTTTTTTCTTTTCTATGACTGATGAACACGATGTTCATCAGCTTGTCACTAACTTTGTCTGTCTGCTATTTAGTGTGGGTCTTGTAGCACACACTGGGTTTATCCAAGCGACAACTTTTAATGAAAAAGCTCTGATGAGTGGAGCATTTAGCAGCTAGAGAATCAGAGATTTCTCTCGGGAGTTAGTGGAGAACAAAACACAGCTAAAAAGAGAGTGAGTTTTGGTTTTAGATTTGTCAAATGGCCAGAAAGACAAGTCCAAATGCATGATCATATTGCTCCAGCTAGTTCTGCTGGAGCAATATGATCACAAAAAAGGTAATGAAACCAAAACAATGAGCTAAAAGACACTAAAACCCTTCATAAAGCTGATTATTCTCCGTGGGTTTGTCACTATAGGCAATACCTCTCACATCAAATCAATTCACATTCATATAAAAGTATTGATGAGTGCACATTGCAGAATGATGATACTGTCAAACAGCTTGAATCAGCATAGAAAAAAAAGTAATGACGGAAAGCTTTGCTAAGCCGAACACATTTGCACACAGCTGCAGACGGCTACACACTGAAAAGTGATTTTACCCTCAAAAACAAAAACAACAAGTAATAAAAAGTAAAGAGGATACATAAATCTGGCAGGGACAGAGCAACAAGAAGCAAGGAGAGAGAGAGAGAGAGAGAGAGAGAGAGAGAGAGAGAGAGAGAGAGAGAGAGAGAGAGAGAGAGAGAGAGAGAGAGAGAGAGAGAGAGAGAGAAAGAGAGAGGGAAGAAGAGACAGGAAGAATTATTTCAATCAGAGGAGTCAAGGCCAGACAAGACTGGAATCTAGAGATTTATCTGGATCTGCATACTTACAGCTGGTTCATGACTGAATCTATGAGTCTTCTGTGTTTTATTCATTCAAATGGATGAAGTACGCATAAAACAAGAACTATTTTGCTGGATGAACTAGAGAGCTCAATAGCATAAATATAAAAAGGTTAAGTGCCAAATTATTTTTTCTCAATGAAATATTCACCCAAACTTTCTAGTTTCTGTCCATCTTTAGGATTTGCATTAATACAGTATCAGTGACGCATTGTAGCTGTTTTCATGAGATTTTGAGTAATGTAGGGAAAAAAACACACAACACAATGGGTTGATAATGTGCTTATTTTAAATGTAGGAAGACAGTTATTATCCAGCATTCAAACAAAGTAAGTGGATGTTGTAGGCTAAAAGCTCCTCACAAGCTCCTACTTTCTAGTTGACTGATTGCACCTGCAGCAGTGTTTGGCAGCAGCAGTGTCTGCAGAGGAACAATGAAGAGGAGACATAACAAGCATGTTTTTGTATTAAAAGGGACATGCTGTGTTTTTTGTGATATTTTTGTTATACAAATATATATGTAGAAATGTTCCTGTAAGTCAAAAGTCAGGGCTTTAACCTGTTCAAATTACCTCTATTCCTCCTCACGATGATGTCAGATTGTTTGCACATGTCCAGTCCATGAACAACCAGTGGAACAAACAACACTGGTTGTTCATGTTGTCCACTTTCATATTTCAGATTGGATTCGTGCTCGAACATGTACAGATGTACCTGAGTGATATGAGGAACATTCTGTCTCACTTACTGCTGGAATGCTTATTAAATCCAAAAGGTCTGTCCTGTACCTGATGAAGGTCCTGATGAAGGCAAATACCTGATGATGTTTAGAAAGACAGAAACGTTGTTAGGTAATAAATATTCCAACAGTAAGTGAGACAGTGTGTGTTCTTCTCATTGTTTTCATAGTGCAACTGTCTCCATGGCCAGATCTATCATACGGGCAATCCGGGCAAGTCCCCCAGGGGCCCCTGAGCGGAAAGGGGCCCTCCATGAGTGTTTTTTTTTTTTTTTTGTTAAGCTCCATAGAAATACAACAAATAAAAATATGGAGTTACAATGTTTTCATGACAGCAGTGCAATTATCCAGTTGGATTAAGATACAAGTTATTGTCAAGAAAATTAAGTCTCATGATTTACTCTTTCATTTGTCAATTTGACGGTAGGGGCCACTGTGGTTAGGTTGTATTAATGAGAGTGTGGGAAAAATGATGAACTAGTGGAAATTGGACAGGGCTGGCAGCAAAAAGTCAAGCAGGGCACATGAGCTTCAGTGCCCAGGGGCCTCTAAGGGCACTAATCCAGCCTTGCCTTGTCGCATATTAAAATGTGCTGAGATTTTTGCATTGTTTTTATTTTTTGAGTAAACAAATCATAAACAGACATAATCTGACCACTATTGTTTGTTTATGTAGCCTCTGGAATCGGCGGCAGTCTGCTGAGGGGCAGCTTTCAATGGCCAATCAGGACAGAGTGGGCTCATCGGGAATGTCTAGACATTCAGATAGTCATTAATGTAAGTTTTTCAGTGTTCAGTGTTCATCCTTTAGATAACACTCAAACTGTTAACACTGAAAATACTGTGTGTGAAACTGTTAGCATGGAGCAGTGGAGTGATCATAAATGATTAGACATCAATAATCTGCTTTCTATGGATCATTTTCACCACATTTTCCCAAAACTTAATACACAACTTTTACTATTCTGCTTCATTTTTGTATTATTTTCAATATCCCAAATATTTGGAGCCACTTGCAGACGGACTCAACGTTCTTTTGGCAGCAGTGTGGTGCAGACTGTGTGGCTAGACTGAAGGGTTTTGATGTAGAGTTAGACAATAACAGAAGAAAATGTCAAAGGAAGTAATAATAGAGCAAGAAAGCCGGTCTGAAAGACAAGGCGGAGGAGTGTGTGTGCGAGAAACTGCAGGTGTGTGTACGAGAGAAGGGTTGTAGTGTGGTGTGTGTCAGTTCTTTGGGGCTTTTTTTTTGCGGCTGCTGGTTTCCTGTAACAGGCTGAAGAGGTTATTTATTGCTGGAGAGCGGCGTACCTCGCATTCTCTCTCGGTACATGTTGTGATGTGGGAGTAATGCTCTACCGAAAAGCAATTAAACCATCCGGGGGGAGAGAAGAAAAAAAAAAAAACCCCACACCATTATTCAAGTTTGAATTCAGGAAAATGTTTTTCGGCTTTTTGAATTCATGGTAAACAGGCTCGGCTGGATTTGTTAAGAGAATTCTGGCTCGATGTGCAATGGCAGAAAATAAATGACGTCATTTCATGTTTAACTCTATGTGCTGTTCATCTCTTCACATCTGAAAGTCACATCTGTCCATTTCCTTCTTTCCATTTCCAGTGAAAGACTTTAATGAGAGTTGGTACCTAAGCAACACAGTCTTCTGGGTTCAGATCAGACCCACCTGAACCACAGATGTATTTTCCTCTATTACACAAGCTGTCCTGGGTGTTTGCCTTTCCCTCTGAGAAAAGCCATTTAATGGTTTTTAATTTGTTAATGAGATGTTTTTTTTGCATGATTCGATAGATATAAAAGCTTGCTGGCCACAGTTGAGTCTGTTTTACACACAAGTTAACGCAAGACACGATTCAGCAGCTTCTGGTGTAATATGGTCATTGGTGCACTTATAGACCCCTGGCCTGACACCGAATATGAACAGCTCATTACCAGACTGACTACACTGTCATAAATTAACCTCTGCTCAAGACTAGAAACTGCCACTATCGCACACTCCCCAAAAATAGTTTAAAAAAAATCAAGATAGTGATTTGTAGAGCCAAAATCTCCTAAGTGCAACATTCAAAATGCTGAAGGATTGTCTCAGATGGAAGTGAAACCCGTCAATTTGTACCTAAATGACACACCGTACCTGCTGTGTTATGATAAAAGTCATTCAATTCAAAGATTTGAGACAGAGATGCAGCTGTAAAACAGTTGGAGTGTTAAACTGTATCACCACCTCCTAACCACTGTGTAAGTAAAATGGAGGTTAAATATTTATTTGTAAAATATAATAATATGATCAACAAATGGCAACATAGAGCAGCTAGAAAAAGTTGTTGTATTTTTTAAATTGATAATGATATATCAGCTGATTAGGGCTGAGCAATGTGGCCACAAAAAATTATGTTTTCCATGCTCCAGTTTAGCTGTAGCAGCTATAGCATCTACATTACCTTTGGATTAAAAATTCTTAACAATAAAAATACCACAAATAAAGACTTTTATGCATATTATAAGGCCTCCATTTTTACAGTTTAGATATTTTACACAGTCAAAAGTGAACATTTTAATTAATCAATATGAGATATCACACAGCCAATATACAACAGTTGTTTTTTTTTTAAATAATAAGCACAAAATAAAATCCTTATGAATAAATAAAGAGAGAAAGAATTATGAACAATATATATGTACAAAGCAAAGTATTTTACAGTTTAAAAAAACCCAAAAACCTCTGGACTCAAACGATGACACACAGCCATCACACATTATGAAGACTTTCTATTTACTGACTCATTTTGTGGTTGCATTCACTAAATGAGTCAGTCTTTTTTTTTTTGTATTAATTAGCATCTGCTTTAGTCATTTCTGTTTGATAAACAAGAACTAGAAGATGTACTTCTCTGTGAGGGAGCAGAGCAGAGTGAAAGAGCTCAAATCCACTACTGAAGAGGACCTGTCATCATTTCCAAGCAGTAAAATGTGAATGTTTCTAATCTGTCAGTGTGACTAACTGCCTGAAAAAGTTTCTGCAGCAATTGTATAGCCTTTTTTCTTTTCTTTTTTTTCTTTTGGCCCTCTCATATCTGACACAGCAAGTCAAAGCAGAACAATGATTTTGCTTTGTATGACAACTACAAGTACATGGAGTTTTTATGGTCCTACTCCTGAATGAATAATGATGATTTTAACAATTGATATAGTTTTATTTTATTTACTTATTGTCATTATGCTGATTGCAAGTGTACTGACAGCCTTTTTATGTTAATATAGATTGTATAATTCATCATATGTCCTGAAATCTTCAACTTTACATGTATTTAATACAGTATAAGATGTGATGACTGACACTTGAGGCTTCAACTGTGAGCCTGTTATCAAGTTTGCTAATATTGTGGTACAGGTATATTGTAGCATTAATTACTGTAAACATTTCACAAATATTGTAGTTTGAAAATCAACACTTTACCTTTGTGATGTAACATACTGGAGTCACATTTAATCATGTTTATTTAAACACATTTTTAAAACATATTTTAGATCCTAAAAACATACATCATGGCCTATATTGAATGGATTGAAAAAAAAAACATTTAAAATTATTTTTTCATTAATATTTGCAAACATTTTTCTTCTTACCACATGATCATATGCTGTAGAGAAGTGTATAAACAGGCTATTTAATAATCAATAAGCATCCGTAGTGTCAGAATGTGTTTAATGTATTTTTATTGTGCACCACAATATAAGCCTATTATTTAAAATGAGATAAAATTATCATAATTTTGCCATGCTGTTCATCACACTTATGGCACGATAGTTATTACATGTTTTTATGTAGCATGACAGTGCACCCTAGTGGTACGTTTCCTCACTAACACCAACTAGGGACCACAGTAATAATGATGAGGTGGACTTTCCAACTGTTATACTTTACTTTGTCTCATCATTATACAGGCATTATTAGAAGTTACAAACTGCAAAATGTTTAACCACACAAGTGTATTTTTGTCTAAGTGGGAGAGAATTTTTCACTGATGATAAATGACATGTCTGTCTGAGTTTTATGTTTTATGACACATTTTTATGCATCTTATAATTCGAAGATTTTATTAAAGTAGAAAACATTCAATTTTGTTGGCCTAGCCTCCATGATGCCGCAACACACTCCATTTATTTTAATTCACTACTAAAACTTTACAGGCTGAAAACTGCTGCAGCACCAGCTTTCTGCTACATTAACTCTTCAGTCACCCTCTTATTTTGAAGGGAGGCGATGCCTTGTTTCAGCTTGCCAAAGTGCAACACAGAAAGTTTTACTAGTTGCCTGCAGTTCCAGATCTGCATGTTTAATGTTAATATTGACAAAAACAAACTAACTTTGACTTTGGGAGTGAAGTGGTGAATGTGGTTGACCCTCTAATAATAAAGGACTGTTCTGTATTTAATCAGAATTCAAATGTTGCCTGGTTCCAGATATCTGAATCACTGCCAAATTCTCTATTTTTTTCAGCATTTTAAATAAAATGAATGAATATTAAAGTGAAAATGGGGAATCAGTCAGTGATTGGTTCTTGATTGTGAAAGTTTTTTTGAAAAAGAATTTTACTGCCAGGTTTAAAATGAACATTTAAAAAACTAAAATAGAACTATTCAAAAACATAAAAAAATAAATACATGATTTTTATTCTGCATGTGGGACACACACACACACACACACACACACACACACACACACACACACACACACACACACACACACACACACACACACACACACACACACACACACACACACACACACACACACACACACACACACACACACACACACACACACACACACACACACACACACACAGAGGACGTTGATACAAAGGGAGGAGTTCAGTGAACTGTAAAAACACTAATGGGATCCCTGACAATATAATGAACTAATGAGGCTGATGGAAATGACAGCTCTCTGTCACCAGACACCCACACACTCCCCATCCTTTAATTATCCCCCCCCCACCCCTGCCCGCCGACTGGACGCTCTCTCCTCACATCTGCTGCTGGTCCCCTCCATTTTCAGCTGCAGTCCTCAACAATCCTCTCATATGCCGATTCAGTATTTTATCACTTGAGTTTAACTACAAGTGGATCCATTTTATATTTATTGCATAAAGCAGCTCAGCTCTTCTGATGCTTTTGATTGTCGGTTCATTTTGGTCCTTTATCTTTTGACAGTGTACCTGTTTGTAGCCTATATGAAGCCACATACAACTGCAGGAACACACTGTTGTTGCTCTTCTAAGACATTTATGTTGCAGGAATAACTATATAAATTCATAAAAAGTTGGGGTTTTTCCCAGAGTATGTCCCCAAATAGCTCAAATTATTAATTTTTATATGTTATTGATTGTTTATTCTGAAAATGTGACTGAAAAGTGAAAACTGCCCACACAGCACATATTTCCAGAGATGAACTTTGTCTAAATATTGTTTATTTTCTCAGTCTGAACCAGAAATTTACAATAATATAACAAAAAAGCATCAGGTCACCACATCTGGGAAGCAGAATCCAAGAGAATATTTGACATTTAACTGACTGAAATACCTTATTTTGATTAATTTGGTGCTGATCAACCAATTAATGAATTTATTAATTCAGCACTGGTGTTGATGTGAGCCATAACACCATACAGACCTTTCATGATTCAGTGTTTAGTGTGAGGTTTGGAGCAAGCATTGAATACATACAACATGCTTTACATCCATTGAAATGCATCAGTCAGATTTCTCTCTTGATCACACTTTCAGCCTTTGACCAGCCGGTATATTTATTCTGCTGCTCTCACCTGTTTGATTTCCATGTTTTTAACCACCTGCCCGATCTGATTACAACAACAACACATGGCACAGAGATGGGCCTGCTGTGGGTGCATAGGCGCTTTATTCCCCCTCTGAGGATTAAACTGCAGGTGCACAACATAATGGAAACCTAATTAAATTTCTCATCTGTTCAGTTAACAACATTTAGTTTTAATTATTATTATAAGTTTAATTATTCAGAGGGGCTCTACCTGTCTCTAGTTTTTTTAAACTTCTATAGGTCAAGTAGGGAAAACAACTTGTGTAACACACACAGGTCTCACTACAAGGCTGTTGGATGATTGTATATCACTGCTGGTTAACAGTTAACCTCCCTCCACCTCCATTTGTCGTTTAATGCTACACCCCTAAACAGGCGTGCACTAAGGAGGTCAGAAATGTATGATGCTGAAGTCGCCACCGTGGCTCTGACCACTACAGCAACATCACTGTTACATTGTGTTGAAGTGTCACCGACTGACTGCAGCTGTTGATTTATTGCTGAGCCACAAAGGGAATTCCTTTGTATCCCGGCATTAAAGCCAGGAATGTTGGACGCTCCATTAATTAGGCAGGTTGTTGTTGCAGCTTTTGCATAGGGACACTGGTAATGATTAAGCAACCCTGCAGCCACACACACACACACACGAAGTACAACAGCCTTTTCTCATCTTTAGTTTTTTAATATAATATACAATGATATTATATTCATATTATTTCCATTAGAAACAAATAAGCGTATTCACGATTAGTTCATTAATCCAACAAATGAGTTATCTGTAACTATTTTGATCATCACAAAATCACTTCTGTCATTTTTCAAGCAAAAAGGTCAAATATTCTCAGGTGTGAGGATTTGATGCTTTTTCTTTAAAATATGTGAGAGTAAATTAGAAGTCTTTAGGTTTTGGACTGTTGGTCGGAAAGATATTGCAAGTTGAGGACATTATTAAAAGGTGCAGTGTGTAGAATTTAGATATCAAACGTAATGGATGGATCTACATAGTGAGCGAGGGGTCCTCGTCAACGGAGCCCACCATGTTGCACCACTATGTTTCTACAGTTGCCCAGAATGGACAAACCGAACACTGGCCCCAGAGAGGACCTTTCACATTTTTTTGCGCATTTTTTGCGAGTATTCAGTATGTTGTAATCTGCAAGCTCACTGCTAAATGCTACTACTGTAAATCTTACATGCTGGTCCTTTGAAGGCAACTCTTCCTTGTTTGTGAAAAAACTGTAGGAACAATATTTCAACAGTAGGGTTCAGTATAATCACGTGCAGCTGCAACATATTGTAGCACAGAGCCAAGTGCATGCCATGTAAATGAAATGTAATGCCTCTTAACACACTGTCTACACTACATCTCTCTCACAAACACACACACACATCAGTACACGTTGACAGTGATCTCTATCCTCCTAATAGTATTTTACACAGCTGTTTGCTCCTCAGTGTCTGATGATTAGTAGTAGTGGTGTGGGCCAGCCTGCCATTATCTGGCATGTGCTGGACAACAGAGTTATAGTCTAATGTAAACTGTTTAAAACCAGATGTGATAGTGAGCACATAAACTAACCTAATACGTTAAGTGATATCCACTATCCACAAAGTACAACCTTAAAGGATGGATTGACAATTTTTCAAATTCTGTCTTAAAACAACAGTCAGGAACCTAAATGACCGTTGAATCAGGTTTTTCAAACTGTAATAATTCCTTCTGTTCATACCAATAATTAAAAGATCCATTCCTAATGTAGGTATGTGTATTGTATTATGTATTAAATGTTAAATATGAAGCTTTAACAGTCTGAGTTAGTCAAATCTAGTCTTTTTAGTTTAAAATTCACTTTGGACAGAGTTTTCCTGTCATGCTGCAGTGAAAGAATAGAAATAGAAACTAAAAAGGATTGTTTGTTTGGAAAATATCATCTTGGCTTGATTAACTAAGACTGCTAAAGCCCCATATTGGCTTCAATTACTTAAAAATTGTGAACCTTTCCTTTTATACTTTAGACTAATGTATGGACTGCCCATATATGGTTATTCTCATTCACCCACCCACCGCCCCACACACACACACACACACACACACAAACACTCATCAATGGCAGTGGAACTACTAAACAAGTTGTTGGCCTAAGCATCAGGAGACGTTGGGGTTCATTGTGTCGCTCAGGTAAATAATTGGCAGGTTGATTGATGATACAATTAATTGTTAGTTGCAGCTCTAGCATTGAGGGAATGATTGAAGACAGTCACTTTACTGCTTACAATACAGCTAACAGAAACTACAAAACATGCTTGATTACTAATTTATATGTGCAGCGGCACTACTACTTATGGAGTCTGTCAGGTTTGTGTTAAGGATTTAGAAATGAAACATACATAAAAACAATGACATGTGTTGAGTGATGAAAGGCTAAAACATTCATCACATTATGTTCCATCATTTGTACCTATTGTGTGATTGCATTTGCATTTATTTTGTGGCATGGACCAATATTGTGATGGATTGGTATACTCTGATTGGCTAAACTGCCATAGGCTTCGTTAAAGATTACTTATAAAGGTTTTGCTCTTTTACTTTGCATGGTCATTTTCATTAGATAGCAGTTACTGGTCCATTGTAGTCATTCAAAAGCATTGTATCTGTTTTTCTACCCACACTAGTGACTAAGATCCAAGCACTATGGTCCCGACTGAAATATCTCAACAACTATTGGAAGGATTGCAATTAAATTTGGTACAGATATCCACAGTTTGAAAGGAATGAATCCAAATGACCCCTTGACTTTTCCTCCAGTGCCACAATGAGGTTGATATTTATGGTTTTGGGTGAAATGTCTCAACACGTATTGGGTGGATTGCCATAAAATTTGATACACACCCTCACTTTAATAACTTAATGATCCTTTCATTTTTCTTTCAGTGCCATATTCAGGTCAAAAGTTGCTATCAGGTTGCATGAGCATTTATCTCAAAGCAAACCCCTAATCACCCGAATGAGAGAATCCAAGAGTCAGGTTTCCTTTTAAACCATATATTCTGCATTTAATGAGGAGGACAAACTCGCATCACCAAACACTCACAATCACATCAATTTCTTCACTACAGCCCAAAAAACACAGATATTACCATATTTTAAAATGTAATCTCAGGTCGCCGATTAAAAATAAATCGGCTTCAGATGAGAGAGACCCTTGGCTCCTTGGCTTCTTGCCTCCTCTTCTCTTTCTTCTCTCCTCTGTGCGTAGTAGAAATCCCTCCCTGTGGCTGTAAACTTACTGACCCTCTTTGCTGCAGCGGTAGTGCTCATCTCTGCATTGACTCCTTCTGTGGAGAAAGGCAAAAAAATCAATAAGCAAGGGTCAAAACAGGCAATGAAGGAGGAAGGAGTATTGGTAACACCATAAAACCATCAGCACAGGATTTATTGAGAATACAATCATTGTCTCAGCAAGAAAGTATTGTGCATTGTGTTTGTGTATTAGCTTTAATATAAGTATATGTATTAGCCTGATACAAATAATAATGATAATTCTGATGTCATACATGAAATAGCTTGATTAAAACAGGTAGATGTTGAGGAAAAAAGATGCAGACAGACTTGAACTGGATTTAGTTTCATTAACATTTTGAACATACTGAACACACACACACACACACAAGAAAAGTCTGCTAGGTCTAACGTGAAGACATAAGCCTTTTCTCCTTTCCACACATGCCTCTCACCTCTCAGCACTCTCAGCACTCTCAGCCCTCATCATCAATGTGCCGCCACCGAGTATCTTTGGCTCCGCGCCTGCTGGTGTCCATGCCGTGCTCGAACTCCTTATCAGGTGTCAGATGTGGACTTCGGTGTCACTGAAGGCCTGTTCATTTCCCTTCACACCCTGCTTTTTGAGCTTTATTACACGGACCAAAGCATGGCGCTCGTCACTAATCACCAGAGTAAGTGGATCAGGTTTGTCATCACAGTATATAGGTTTAAAATTCATTTCGATTTGGAAATGTGGGAGGTTTATTTTAATCAGTTTTCCCATTCCCTTTTATTTTTTTTGTACTTATTTTACTTTTTCTACACTTCGATCGCAGTGTGACCTCGACTTCCTCCTCGTAATGACTTCAGATTGTTTGCACATGCCATCCGTTTAATAGTCTTTGTTGCTAAGGTTGTTCCATGGGTTGTTTGTGTTGTCCAGTCGCATATTTCAGATAGGAATCGGGCTTGAACATGTACAGATGCATTTACGAAGTTTCCATTTCGAGTTTCTATTTTGAGTAAAGATAAAGAAAAAGAGTTTGTAGCCTCCGGGTCACCAGAGTCTGAACTGAACTGGGCTGCATAAAGCACCAGTATGAGATAAATAAGGATTCACTTGTGCAAGGATACACCAGTAGAGACCCTAAGGGAAAATATAGACCTGGAATTGTGCATGATGTGTCAACCTTTAGGCGCTGTAATGCTGGTAGGTGGGCAGCTGCAATGCTTTGCTTGTGGGGCTAATGCTAGTGTGGTTTAGCTGCACTGTCCTGAACTGTCTGCCGAGTTTGGAAAGTCCCATAGCCAACCGTGGGAATACAGGACATGAAAGCCAGGATAAGTGAATGAACAGTTCAACATTATTGGCAATTAGTGGCTGATAAGTAGGCAGGAAAAGCAGCAGACAATGTGAATGTCACCAGAGAGCTTGGAGATAAACAGACACACGTCTTCTGAGAACATGAGGATCAAGAGCTGATGCTCTTGAAGAATGTGTAGAAGGGCTGCATGAGGTCATGTACAAGTACATGTTAATATATGTGTAGCTGCTGCTATCAAACATAATACCACTTGAATATTCAACCTAACCAGTCTGTGAGACCCTACATTAGATAAAACTGAATGCATACCAAGAAATGTCTCAAAGCCCTAAGGAAGTGATTTTTTTTATTTTTGTAGTTTGGAATATATATATAAGATCTGGACACTAAGCATGAAAGAACAAAGGTACTGTAAAAGCTTTTAACAGTTAGCATCAATTATCTTGCTCGTCAATTTGGTAAGATTAGAAAAAAACTATTATTTCCTTTGATATAAATCCTGAGATAAACTTTGTGTGCTTCAACTTTAGTGTCTTAACTAATTTACTGGCCAAAGAAAGAAGAAAAGAACCAGTAACTGTCTTCACTGGGTGCATCTTGAAGCTACAAAAAGACAACTGTGGACAAATAAATATATATATGAAACATGAGTTGTGCTGCACACACAAACAGTTACAGTCTTTGATACAAAAACGCTGATAAAATTGGAGAATATCCAGTGGAGTTGTAGATGATTGATGCAGCTCAAATACCTGGGATTTATTTGGAAACATCTAATCATTCCTTGGAACCAGAAGTTCTAACAATGTCACTGCCGATCAGCTCATAACTGACAAGTGCTGGGATAAAAAGTCTTCAAATGTCTATCTTCTATATGGCACAACACACTTTAAAGACAGACATATGTACTAGATATATAATATATTGAGAGTGAAAGTAATGGAAGATTGTGGAACTGTACAGAAGCCTGCCTGTGGAGGGCAACAGAGCCTCAAGTTTAAACCCGTATTTGACCCCCTTCTATAGAACCTTTTTTGCTATGACTGTATGAGTAATATGAAATTTTATTGGACCTATGACAATTATGTCTTTCATCCAGCTGAATGCATGACTTCGTATCAGCGGAAGATGAATGGAGTGCGCTTTTGCAAGAAAGGCTCTGCGGATAACAAATCCTCACTTCCTCTGAGGATTTGTCAAGGTGTTCTAACTGCCAATGTGGCTTACAGTAGATGGATGACAGACTTAGTGCTCACATTGTCTAGAAGTTGTTTTTCTGTGTTGGTGTTCTAACTCTTTTGGAGGGTTTGTCGAGCTATTTTTATTAAGAGCAGATTCATTTTGAATAATAACAGCGACACATAAACGTCATTGAGGCTGGAAATCGTGATCATCTAGTGGAATTTTCTCCCTCCCTTTGATGTTTCTCCAAGGGTGACTATTTATACAGCCACCACCACTTGTTGTCTGGAAAGTGCAAGCCTCTGCTGCTCTGTAGATCCCTGCTGTACACAAGCATATAAACACGGCCGAGCTCAGAACGCTGCCCTCCTTATCGACAGGAACCCAAAGTTCCTCCAGTGGAAATGTCTTTGTTCCCCCTCGGCTGCCACACAATGAGCGCGACTCTCTGGAGTCGGCTGAAGGCACTGCTAGCGAAGGCCTTTACTCATTCCACACATAGCACAGCGAAGGCGCTGACCTTGGCAAGAAGCTATTAAAATTGTTCTCCTAGCGAACACGCATATGAAAAGTCACCTTGGCAGTGGCACATGAAAACACTCTCTCTTGGGTGCAACAAAACACGTTTCAGGAATAGCTTCAAGCTTAAAAACAAAAAGGGGGTTTGGTAGAAAGATCAGAAGTACTTACAGTATCTATTCATCCATCTATCTACAGTATGTATTCCTCTGCTGACCACATAGTGTGGCATCCACCTATGATATCATACCGTATCATATCTACAGTATCGATCATTTTATATCCACCGATCTATCTACTTCTATATGGTTTACTTTCTACCTATTTATCATACAGTAACTGACTACAGTATGTACCTCTCTATTGACTAGAAATACAACAATTACATGCTGGTTTCTGCCCTCAGTTAAATTCATTTAGTCATGGCGAGTTGCTGACTCAGTTTTTAATGCCACAGAGATCTCTGCTCTCATGTTACCAAATGAATCTGATGAGTTCCAAGCAGTGGAGTATACTATTTTTTAAAGCTGCAGAAAACGATTAGTTTTATTATCAATCAATCTGTCCATTACTTTCACGATCAATCAGTTCATTGTTTGGCCCATAAAATGTCTGAACATGGTAAAAAATGTTCATCATTGTTCCCAAAGCCCAAGATGACATCCTCAAATGTTTTCTTTGGTCCCAACCAACAGTCCACAACCCAACCAAATATACAGTTTACATAGTTTACTATGATAGAACACTAAAAATCAGTTATCAAAAGAGTTGGTGATTCAATTATTACTTGGCAACTAATCGATTAACCAAGTAATTGTTGCATCTCTATCCAGTATTGTGAGTCAAATCTGTCTACAATATCTATCTACCATATTGTATTATTGTATCTCACATATAGACAGATAAAAATATTTATCTTACTTCAAAATGTCAAATAATGGTGAAAAATGTTGGTCACTATTTCCCAAAGCCCAATGACATCCTCAAATGTCTTCTTTTGTCCCGACCAACTTTCCACAACCAGAAGACATTCAGTTTACTGTTATTGAGGAAAAAAAGAAAAGGAAAATATTCATATTTGAGAAGACGGAATTGGATTTCTTTCATTAAAAAAGACTTTAAATTATTAATCGTTTACCAATATAGCTGGCAATCAATTTAAGAGTTGGCAACTGATGGTTAATACACTAACCAGCTGCAGCTCTACTGTATTGTATGTATTTATCAACCATACCTATCTATCCATACATCTATATATCCACAATATTGTATCTATTTATCCATACTCTTTATCTATAGTTTCTTCTGCAGTATGACATGACTGAGCATTTGTTCTGACTTGTATGACCCTCCACCAAGTAAGAGGCTGCATAGCTGCATGACAGTTTCAGCGACTCAGGCCCTAGAGAATGTTTAACCTCCTACATACAGTACAGTATCAGCACAGTCAGACACACACGCACACAGATTTTCCCTAATGACTTGCCTCACGGCAGCAGTCAGTCGGCGCTCCACAAAGGATGAAATCCTGTTACAGCTGGCTTTTCATGATGCCTTTAACAGCATTACACTCCCCTCTCAAGTACAGATCCAATTTCCCTATCAAACGAGGTACAACACACAGACAGAGCTACACTGTGACAAGTCTGCCTGCCTTTAATGTCGACAAAAAACAACAAAAAACAAAGTATGTTTTTCTTTATCTGGATCTCCAGTGGCCGGACTCTCTGAGTAGATGGGGACAGGAACTTAGTCAGACAGCCGGGGGAGAAGGAGGGGGCAGCAGTGGGTGAGTGGATAACTCACTTGACAATGGTGTGATGTTTGCGTGTTTGATCTCGTAATAGCAGTAAAATGATGAGGAAAATCCTCCTGAGTGATAACATTTTGTCACCTCATCTGTTCAATTAGCATGTTTAAGATCTGAGCTTGGGTTCCGTTGAGAGAACTGGATGTGAATAAGAAATAATGATGTTAAACGTGAAGATTCCACCTGTAATGAAGGAGTTAAAGGAAAAAATACTTTATTGGTGCTTTAAGTACATCAACTGACAGTTTAATTTATCATGTCAAGTTTTATTACACGAAATGCAGCTGGTTCCAGCTTCTCAAACACGAGCCATTTTTTTTACTGTTTGTTTTTTCCTCAAGTGCTTTGCCACAATTATCGCATGAAAGTCCAGATTCTCAACACACTGTGTGCAACTATCAAATCCACAGTTTGTCCTCTGGAAACATTAAATGCATTTCTTATTGCTTGACCCAGTGCAGCGACTTTGGTGCACCTTGGTAACCAAAGTTACAACACTTTTCTAATGGTTTGCATTACTCTGAAGCACCTTTACCAACATGTTCATTGTGAAAATCCTCATGCAAAATACTGCATCCAGTTACCATAACCTTGCACACATAACTGATACATATAATCTGGCATTGTATTAATGTCTCAAGAACTGATGACAGGTGAATCTCTAGATTCAGTGAGTTACTTAACAGATTAAGTGGTGATGGCAATCATTGGTTGCAGATCTACCAAGTAGCAGGGGCTTCTTTCTAGACTCGATATCGAGCACCAAGGCTCAATAAATATTGAAACTGATCATATATAATGTGAAGATTATTTTCTTAACAATTGATCTTTTTTTTCAATACAATGTCAGAAAATTGTGAAAACTGCCAAAAGATATTGATTTTAAAAAGTATTAAAAGAAAAAATCACTACATTTGAATGTAGTGATTTAATACAGAATTTTTGGCATTTTTGTTTGAATATTTACTTGTACAATTATTTGTTTATCCTTACTTGCCTTGTAATTTTCAGTCAATCAATCAATCAATCTATGAATTGACAAATTGTTGCAGCTCCAATACAGGAGCATCAGCAACTGGTCAGGAACCGTGGTTACATGTCATTGGCCATCTACTCCTCAACACTTTCCTATTTGGCTATCCAGAAAGAGGAAGAGATACGAACTCCATTACCAATTTAAAGCACCAACAATTGTAATACAATAATATTACATCATATAATAATTCAACCTAAAGCCACTGAGCTGGGTAAAGTGGTTGAAATGAATGTCTAAATATCAATAACCACTTTCAAAATCAATATAACTTACAATATGACAAATGTATCCACTATTAACCATTACATTATACAAAAGTCTTGTGTAGTACAGGTAAATGTAATACTTTTGGTTGATTTGGACATCAAAATTTTGAAAAGTGATGAGACAGTTTGATCATATCTCAATGAGATACCTCTGAAAAATCATTAAACGTTAAGACTGAATTATAATTGTCCTACAGAGATCTTACTGTTTCTGCTAATAATAAACTATAAACGGAGGAACTGGTTACATGGGAGGAACAGTAAAGATCCCTGAGATTATTTTCGATTTTACCTATTATATGTTGTTTATCATTAATGAAGCTACATCAACGAAAGCTGTTGGCCAAGTTTCCAATCAAGTATCCACCAACGAAAAACTCAATTATCTGCAGTTAGGTGCGTTTTTTCTTCCACAACCCCCCAGCATCTAATAATCATCAAGTAAAACTGACATAAAAGGTCTATGAAATAGCAAAATCTGTTTTTCTGAGAGCCAGTGATTTTTCAGGGGAGTTGGGTCTACGGCAGGTCACATTACCCCACCCCTCTGGTCCCAGCAGCAAAGAAACCGTCTGTCTGTTGGCGAGGTAGCTGCAGCATCGGCCACATGTTCATCTGCAGGATAAAAGGCCTTCCTTATCAAGTCAGCTGTCACATCAGGCACCTTGCCAAGCAGTAACATCCATCCACTCGCTATTCCCAGCTGTTTCCTTAATGCTCAATGCCAACGTAGAGCCCTCTCATGACCTCCTATGACCTCAGTTTAGAAATTTCCTTCATGATCTGATGCCTACAAACACAAATGCACAAAATCTCGACTAATCAGTTTGAACAAAAGTCAAATTCATGAGGATCTCTAATGGGTCCTTACATGAAGGAATGAAAGTAGCTGTAACCAAAACCAAGGCCCATGATCCAATAGAGCCTTAATGAATGAAAGGGATCACTGGCCTTAAAGAAGGCAATCAATAGTCTTCACATGCAACATTCCCTGTAACTTTCCATTATCCTTTTACTTAGTCATTGTAATTGAATTGATTGACTACAGATGGAGTTGACCCCTGATCAGCTGTCAAAGGTCACGCCTGTCAAGTGTCAAGTTGAGAGAATTGATTAAAGGATCGGATGGATTTCTGATTAATTGATTTTTTTTTCTTCTGAAGAGGAATCTATTTCACCACCTCCCCTCAAACACAGAAAGAGGTAACATTTAAAACATTAATCAGCTGGTGAATGCATTGCTTTTTGAAGTCAGGACCTTTTTTTGTGATATCAGCCCAGGACAGGAAGCCAGTGTGAAGATCTGAGAAGTGAAGTGATATGAGCCACTTTCTTGGTCTTAGTGACTCAAGCAGCAACGTTCTGAGTCAGCTGCAGTTGTCTGATTGAATTTTTTAGGGAGGCCTGTGAAGACGCTGTTATCGTACTGTACAGACTTTTAATCATTCTGCCTTGGCTCCAAAAGTCATTACTTCAGTTTTATCTTTGTTTAATTGAAGAAAATTCTGCCACGCCCAATTGTTGATTTGTTCAATGGACTTACTCAGCACTTGTACTGGACCAGAGCCCCCTGGTGATATGGTTATATAAATGTGTGTATCGTCAGCATAACTGTGGTAACATATTTTGTTTTTGCTAAACACAACAAGCGCCAAAGAGTCAATATGGGTTTCGCGAAAATTCTAATGGGCCTTTTTTTCAATTTTTCTGTCAGTGTATAGACCAGAAAACTAATCACTAATCAAAAAACAATCAGCAGATTCATTGATAATGACAATAATACATAATTTAATCTATGAGCCAATGCTGGTTAACTTAACATTTAAGAAATATACTGTAAGACTGTGTAAGAGAAACACTGGAAGTTCAATCAAGCATTTTGCTCCTAATAAAATGCTCTTGAGCAGGGCATCAAGCCCATACACGCTGCAGTTAAGCTGCTAATAAAAAGACAATCCTGGGCATGACTGCATTAAACTGTTAAAATGTGAACAAAGCTGCTTCTGGAAAACATTTCTTCCATTCTCTCTTTATTGTGGAATCAAGTTGCATTAACTGTGCGGATCAGAGCAATAGAAGAGACATCAGGCAAACTTAAAGCAGGTTTAATATGCTCACTCACTTTCTCTCCAACATTAGTTTTCGAACATAATGGCTCACCTTTAATTGACATGGCTTAAGGCAACATATTTCTGTGACAAGCCCAAACCAACAAAGGAATGTATGATGTTACAAAATCACTCATTCATTATTTGCTGATTCATTATGAATCAAGTGAGTCAAGGCTGAGTCACACAGTGGGGGTGCTGTTATATAAATAAATAAAAATCAACTCAATGGCTTACATAGACCATTCTAAAAAAATAAAAATTTTACTTTATAAACCTCACTAGCATTCACACTACTATGGACATTTACCATACAGTTTCCACTGAAAGTTGATTGCTCTGGAGCCAATAATGGTATCACATGGTCTTTGATCAAATGTCCATCAAATTTCCATAGTACTAGATTTATGGTCCATTTAGTAGTTGTTCCTGACTAGGGATGCCAGTTTTGGTTAATTTTGCTTCGACACCCAATAACAGGTAACTAACCAATTCATTTTAAAAAAAGGTTTAAGAAAAGATAGCTTTCATTTGTGAGAGCTGCCCAGCAGTCGATGATTAGAGCTAGCTTGTCTGCCCTGGTTAGCTTGACTTTTTGCTCATACTTCTTCACCTTAAAGTGTTTTCAATTCATTTAATCACATTAGCTCTCGATGGTATAATGTACTTGGGCTTGAGATATTGAACTAGCTCTTTCAATCCCTTTCCCTCTACCACCTTGATGGGCAACATATCTGTCTCAATCATTCGGCACATCAACTGCTCACTCAGAGACCCTCAAGGCACCGAAATTTGGGACCAACTAATCTAACATGACAGAATGTGAAGTAACGCCAAAGGTTCAGTACACAAAACTAGTACGCAAATGTACATGTGTAACCGGTTGCAAAAATATTCATCAGCAGTTAACCAATTAACAGTTAATCATAGACATCCCTATTCCTGACCTTTCGATCATACTACATGATCTTTGCATGATCTTTCAACCAACACAAACAAGAAGCCCTTCATCTGTGATTTCCAACCAGTCTTCCAAATTAAATGACAAAATACGTTGTTGGCCCATGACCTCCAGAACCAAACTATAAGTGTTTTCCATAGACTGTATAAGAAATGGACGTAACATCCGTGACGTCACCCATTGGTTTGTGGACTGCTGCTCGGAAGCCAATAGTATTGGATCTGAGCAGCCCCATAAACACATTTTGAAAACGTTTACTGAGGTTAGAAAACAAGTGAGAAGTTGGTGAATTCTCCATTGACTTGTATTGAGACGGAAGTCCTTTTGACACCAAAACGGTCGCCCCCTGGTGGCCTTTTGATACAATGCAGTTTTAAGTTACTTCCGCGTTGGCATCATTTCAGAGGACCGGAACTCCCCGCCTGGTGTTTTCTGATCTAACGCCCCCTTTCAATGGGACAATGAAATTAAAATGTGTTCTGATCTTACATGTTATGGTTTGGGTACGTTCAAGCAAAATCAAGTTGGTTAGGGTTAGGGAAACATCATAGTTTGGGTTAAGATTGATACTTCATTGTGACGGTTACAATAATAGAATAGATCATTATTGTCATTGTCACAAGTACAATGAAATTTTAAAGTGCTCACCAGTCAGTGCATCATTCATATGGGGTTAGATTTGTTTCATAATGATGTGTGTTTGCAGATTGAAAATCTGTGTGTAAATGTGTAATCTGTAAATATAAACACCTTCCACAAATACATATACAAGATCACAAAAATATTTTGCAAATATAAAACGGATCTGCAAATACACAAACAAATTCCACAAATAAAAAAAAATATCTGTGAATACATTATTAGCAGTGTTGAGTGTAGTAATAGCTGCAGGATAAAAACTGTATTTGAATCTGTTTGTCCTTGTTTTAATTGATCTGAATCGTCTGCCTGATAGCAACAGTTCAAGGGTGTCCAGGGTGAGAAGAGTCCTTTAGGATGTTCTGCGCTTTTTTGATGCAATGGGAACTGTGTAGTTCTTCCAATGTGGGGGAATAATAGCAACTTTGTGAAGGAATAATCATGGTCACGTTTAAAAGAAACCAACATTGACTGTCCGAAGTAAACAGGAAACAAACAGCCGTTCTCAATAAAACAAAAGTATGATGTTTTGTCTACCCATCCATTCATTCACATGTTTACAGGCATATTAAATCTCTTATACATGTTTTTTACCCATCAGTTTTTGCAGTGTATTTTAATTATATTTTTATTTTGTGACATAAGAAAATGCTTGGGACATTATGGGTTTGTGGTTTGTGGCTTACTGTAAAGCACTTCGTCATTGCTTCCTTGGAAAACTAGGCAAATGTACACAATGTTACACTAATATTACCACCAATGGAGTTAAAGAGCAAACAAAAAATCCAATAAACATCAGGTTTCCATGGCAGTCTATCAACATCAAATAGCAACAAATTATGTGCTGCTATGACAATCCGCCTACATGTCAACTACAAAACAAGATGGAGCAAGTTGTCCATTCTCTTTGGAATATTTTAAACTGAGTAGCAAACAGACTCCAAAGACTGCAATTTTTCTTTCAAACATTCTAAAGCGAATTTCAGTGTTGCTGTTCTTTTCCGTGGTAATGGAACAGTACATTTCTGTGAAAATATACCAATACTAGTTCACCCAATAAAAAAATACTTATATCCATAATAAAGATATGAGTGTACCTCTACAGTACATCTACAGCATGTAATGAATCAGTGGCCTGTGATAAATAGATAAACGACAAGCAGCAAATATTTCCAGATATGAGTATAGTAGTAAACCACAGAACGGGAGCTTAGCAGCAAATGTGATTAAATTCTTCAACGTGTTATGAAGCCTCATATTGCTCTGAGTTGTGATATTTCTCTAATGCCTAGTTCAATACACTGTTAGCAAAGATAGAGAAATGTGACAACCTATGCTATGTGTAAAAAACATGACATGTTGATCCAGTCACAATGACACCAGTATGACAGCTAAATAATTATATGAAGGGGTAGGATGCACTATAACAGGCATGTTTGCATCTCTAAAGTCAACATACATTATTAGATACCTGGTTTACGGCATGCCGATAGGAAAACCCCCAAAACAAGACAAACAATAAGGAAAATATGCTGCAAAAGCAAATCGTCACTCGTCATAGTTAAACAAGAGTATCAGTAGCTTTAAACACTGGCCAAACAATAGCCAGAAGATATACTTTCACAGTTAATGCAGATGGTACCCAGATGGTACCCAGAGGATAATGGATGAAATAAAACTGCTGAAATAAGTAGTCAAGACATGAAGTAAGCTGTCAGATAAACACACTGCTTTAAGGTGGAATATTTATTTAATGTCTAGTTCAATATTCAATTCAAATTCAAATTCAAAATTACTTTATTTATCCCCGAGGGGAAATTCAATTAGTCTGTTAGCTCCTCTGTAAATTATTTAAGAATTAGACAGCCTGATGGCTGTAGGAGCGAAGGATCTTTTAAATCTCTCCCTGCAACGGAGAGAGAGGAGCCGTCCATTGCGGTTTTTTTGGTCTATAAAGGTGTTGTGTAGCGGATGATCCGGGTATTTCAAGATGGCCTCGAACATCTTGACAGACCACCTCCTCCAGTGTGTCCAACCTGCTTCCAATCACAGAGCCAGCTCTTTTGACTAGTTTGTCCAACCGCCTTGCATCTTTGTTTCTGATGCTGCCTCCCCAGCAGACTGCAGCATAAAACAACACACTTGCCACCACAGACTGATAAAACATCTGCAGCATCTTACTACAGATGTCAAAAGATCTGAGCTTCCTTAAGAAAAAGAGGCGGCTCTGCCCCTTTTTGTAGAGAGCGTCTGTGTTTTGGGACCAGTCCAACTTATTATCCAGGTATACACCTAGATACTTATAACTTGGCACCACCTCGATGTCCACCCCACAAGTATTCACTGGCTGAAGAGGGGGGTTCATTTACTGTATAAGCATTCATTTGTGTATGTATATTTGTGTTTTTGAAAGAATTTGGCTATAATTTTACAGTTGTTTCATTTTTGTTCTTCAGCTCATCAATGGTTTGGCTTGGTCTTTGTTTTGAAGTGTCAATTTTCAGTGCTAATCAATGTCATCATTGCTTTTACAGCAACAAATCCTGCATAGAGTGCCTAAGTGTTTTGTGTAATATTTTATGCATGAATTATGCTATATCAACAGTTCCACCTACACTCATCTCACAGAGTAGACACAGAAATACCTGAGGCGAAATGTGCTAATGTGTTATTGCACTCAGCCATGTAATTCAATAAAAACAGAGATTGAGAGACATCTTTCAATATGCAGAAACTTTTTTTTTTTTTTACTTCTGATTGCAACCAGTATGCTTATAGGAAAACATACAAAACAAGAGCAACACATTTAGGGAAACATGCTTCAAAATATATTTTTTAAAAATACTATACTAACCCTAAACCTATAAATCAACAGCCTGAAAGCACTACAATACACCTGCCAATTCACAACCAGTGGAGAAATAAGCTCAGCCACCACTACATTTGCAATGGTGTCACAATTAATACAAAATACAAATGCTGCCCACAATATAGAAGCAATAAAACTGCTAAAATAGGCAGCAGAGACAGAGGCACAACTGCCAGAGAGCACAGTCATTGTTAGCTACAGACATTAGCTCACTGATATTTCCGCGCCCATAAACACGACAGAGTACGGCCAAGACATTAAATTTGACATTGAAAACAGCACAAGCAGCGTTTACTTACATTTAGAAAAGTAGGTGAAGTGAAGTGAAGCATCTCAGCGGGAAGTAAATCCATCAGGACAGGCAACACATTGAGTAGTAAGCGACCTAGCAGCATACTAGCATACTTTTAAGTAGCAGTGTTTGCAGCATAAATACTATCTACAGTACTGTTACCGAATTATTAGCAAGCATGTAGCATAGCAGCGCAAAAGAGTGAAGAGGAGTCTGACCGTTTAAACAGGCCGCGCTTTAACAAAGGGTGCGTTTGTTTTATTAAATGCCTGAGTTCAGTGTGTCACATGTGAGGGTAGCAGTTACCTTTATGACCTGGCTAATAGGCAAGCTACATCAAATTTAACCAAAAAAATGATACACCTTCATAAGCAGGGTGCTGTTCTAACTAAAGACCATAGGCTATTTGTAGATTTTACAAATAGTTTTTGTGCTGTTGGCAAAGAGTGAATTTGTGTTTTTGCAATGATTAGATGATACATTGATGAATTACCAACTATTGAATTAATTATTTTGATAATTTATTAATCTATTGGAGTCATTCGGGTACCAGCTTCTCAAATGTGAAATTTGTTCTCCTTTCTATCTAGGAATCTGAAGATCTTGTTGAGTTGGTCGGGACAAAAGAAGACATTTGAGGACATCTTCTTGAGCTTTTGAAACTGATTTTTCATAATTTTCTAAACAAGCAACTAGTCAGTTAATCAGGAGTAATCAACAGATTAACCGATAATGATAAAAATACTATATGAATGCACATATATTTAAAGACAATGCAATATTAACCTCCATACTGCAGATAATGCTACTCTCTCGGAGTCACTGCACAGTATACAGTATATGACAGTGTTTCCAGAAACACAGATGTCGCTCTATCCATTCACACAAGTTCAATTTTTCGTTGTTATTTAGTTTTGGGATTTTTTTTTTGTTCTATACATACTGTAACATGTTTCAGAGTAGTTCCTGAGGGTATTTTACACTCCCTAATGTCACTCAGGCTGGGAGAGGTGCAAATTGACCTTGCATATCACTGTGCAGGGTGTTGGGTTGCACTGCACACTGTCACTTGAGCGTGTACAAACAGACATGCATGGAATATGTAGCAGCGCACATAGCGAGGAAAACTACACCTTTAGATCTCAAAAAAGCCTAGTTTCAAGCACACCATCCTTCCATGTGTTTGAATGTAAACATAGGCTATTTATGTGTGTGTGTGTGTGTGTGTGTGTGTGTTATATATATGCAGAATATACAGTATGAGCTTCATGAATATGTGTATGTGTACAAGTGTGCATGCATGGACAAGAATTCCTGAAAGTAGATACAAATTAGTTTGTTTACCCTCCTTTGCACTTTGACCTTTCTTGGTGTTTTGCAAAATCAGACCCGATGAGTTTTGAAGGACTGGCTATGACCTCCTTGTGTTATTGCAAGATGGGAGGGGACAAAATCCGACCCCATTAAAAGTGACATTTACATCTTTATTTAACAAAAATATGTAATTTTTAGGTTAATTTTTTATTCTTTGGAATAATTTCCCTGAAATCATGGTAGAAATTATTTGTAATGTCTATTTAAGAATATCAAATTAATGTTATGTATGTCTGATACAAGAAAAAGCACAATAAATGGCATTAACTGTACAAGTTAAAGCTTTACATAGTTTCTTAGGGAACCCAAAACCCCAAAATGTATGAAAAATAAAGTAGCCACCCCACTTGCTGCTGTAGGTATGATCATGAGTATTTTTAAGGGTTACATTTACATGCATAGGTTTTGATGATAACTATTAAACTAACATTAATTCAATCCTGTAAACACAATGCTATCTGCACCCTCTCAACACATTATCTGCAGATATAAATATAATGCATTTCTACATTTATCTCTATATGTTTTCTTTGCTTTCTAGGTATTCTTCGTGGTGCAAAATCTCAGTTTATCCACACAGATCATTTAAGTCACATTTGTTTATTTAGACACACACACACACACACACACACACACACACACACACACTCACTAAGCAGTTGTCCCAGAAAACCTGTCATGACATTGTTTCACTCCCCCCTCCTGCACCAGCCACCAACCATACCCTCCCCTCTGCCAAGTTAGTGCCCACCCCTGCAGCGCCAGCCAACACCCCGCTCCTCCAGCACACACACACACACACACACACACTCAAACACACACACGCAGCCAGTACACCATGGCTTGTTCCACTGCCTCAGTGAGCCCACAGTGCCAGCTGCAGCCCGCTGTCCACCAGCACGTACAAGCCTGATGTCCCATAAGGGGTCTGCTTGGTGTGTGTGTGTGTGTGTGTGTGTGTGTGTGTGTGTGTGTGTGTGTGTGTGTGTGTATGTGTGTGTGTGTGTGTGGTTAAAGCGACAGAGGGCTTAGTCTAAAATCCTGTCACCCAGCTGCTTCCACTGTCAGATGGTCCCAAAGACCCACATCAACAGATGTACAGAGCAGCCACAGAGAGCAGGGGAACACACAAAACACCATCTCACAGTCAGTCAGTGTACTGCAGTCTGCTTGTGTGTACAGGAAATGCACGCGTACCAAAGAGGCTGCAGCTTTTTCTCCGCTTCGATCAAACAAATGAAGCCGTCACATCCTCTACGTTTTTACCTGTTTACTTTCCCCCCCCCGTGAATTCTTTCAGCCATTTCGAGGTCAGTGTAGTAGTACTACGTGTTTACAAATGCAGTGTACCGAGATGTCCTTGGCTGTTGTGAGGAGCCACTTCTGGAATCTGGTGTCAGTTTACTGATGCAGTCTGGGATCAGTGGGTGGGTGGCGGGGATGCTGACAGGCACAAAGGCGACTTGGCATCACACCTCACCGACTCCCTCACCAAGGAATATATAAATAAATAAATGGTTTTATCTTTCGTGATTAGATGTAGCAGGGGAACTGAAAACCTAAATGTTAACTTAAGATACATGATTGATGGGGCTTGAAATAAAAATAGGTTAAATTTATGTCAAGTCAAATCAAAGAACGTGTTTCATTACCCGAATCAAAGACTGTAAAACCCTCTTAAAGGCAAATTTGAGGTTTGACACGCAATTAAGTAAGGATTTTGGAATGTGAGAGGAAACTAGAGCAACCACAGGAAACCACACATGAAAGCAAGTAGGAAATGCTAGCACCATAAACCATAGCTAAGATATCAACTTTAAATCTATCCTGCTTGACGAATATAGTCTTCACCATACGTTTTTTTTTAACTTTTGTCTGAGGTGTTTTGTGAAATGAATAAAAATGTCAAACCTTACACTAATTGTCTTTGTGTGTAAACCCAAAAAACTCACAAGTACTGCACAAATACTGCACAAGTTTAACTCACAGCTCTTGAAATTGACTGAAAATACCTCTAACTCTTGATCTAGGACTCTACACTCTATGACCAAAAGTATGTAGACACCCAAACATTTCTCCTCCACTCTTCTGTGAAGGCTTCCCATCAGATTTTGGAACCTGGCTGCGGGGATTTGCTCCCATTCAACCACAAGCACAATAATGAGGTCATCCACTAACGTTGGTTGATAAGGCCTGACTCGCAGTCAGCGTTTCCACTAATCCTAAAGGTGTTGGATGTTGAGGTCAGGACTCTGTGCAGGCCAGTCAAGTCCTTCCACACATTTAACTTTCGACTTTGAACCAAAAAACGAAAAGAGGGGATTCGCAAGCTGTAACCACACACAAATAATCACACTTTTGTCTAAATTACCATTGTAAACTATAGTATATTTCCTTCATTGGAACCAGGGGTCCAGCCCAAATTACGAAAAACAACCTAATACCAAAAGAACAAAAACTTATTGTACAGCATATCCAAATAATTGGGTTCAGAAGAAGAAGCAGCATAACAAAATTAACTTAATTTCTAAATAGTGTAGCCTTTGGTGCCACATCTGACCAGTTAAATCACCAATAAATGCTGGACACTTAATATTATAACTCTTACTAGTCAGGGACTAGACCTCCATCTTATATGAGCATTGACACCTGTTATATTAATGTGGATATTAGACAAGACCAGAAGTATTTCTGCAGAGACAAAACATAATATTATTTTTCATTATATCTCTATCAGTATCAAATGATGCTCAGACTATATGACCGAAAGCCTTCTTACTGCAAATGATTTTACAGTCATCATCATATGCAGTTAATATCCGTAAATGTTATCAGCTCCTCTCCCCTCCACCACTTCCACAATGCTGCGTAAGTCGATCCGGTCTTTCCGACAAGGGAAGGTCCCATTAGCGCCTGTCAGGAGCACCCATGGGAGTCAGAGGGAAAAATGTCCCCCCCACTCCACCCGGCATCAGAACATTACTCATGAAACATTCACATCTTTATGTGGCCAGGATGATCACGCCAGCCTCTCATTGGAGGAGACCGGATCGGCCCAGAACAGGAGATGAGGTTCTTATTGGTGTGGTGGGAGGGAGAGTGATGGCAGGACGGCGGGGAGGCTGGCGAGGTTATTGGATCGATCGATCCAGCCCGTCCTCGGCCCACAAAGACGAGGGCAAGGGCACGTACTGCAGGCTTTCACAGGTTTGTTATTCTTTAAGAGGTTGAGAGTTCAATTTGAGATTTGAGTTGTGGACATATAAGACACAACATTAATACATTTATAAGTGAGCTATTAAGCTGAGTAGAGCTACATTTCACTGCCCATTCACTTTTACTGTGCAGGCAAAGTTTTTAAAGAGTCATTTCACTCAAATTCCCAATTTTTTTCACTTAGTCTTGGTGGTTTCTAGATAGTTTTGCTTTGTTACCTCTTCACTTACTAGTCAGGTTTAGAGTTTATTTTAAAGGTGACATACCATGCACATATTCAGGTCCATATCTTTATTCTGGGAGTTGGAATATCTTTGCATTATTTACAGTTCAAAAACTCCTTATTCATGTTTCACTGGCTCTTTCTGCAGCCCCACAGTTCAGCCTCTGTCTGAAACAGGCCGTTTTAGCTGCTGTCTCTTTAAGACCCACCTCCTGATGAGCCCACTCTGTTTTGATTTGGCAACTGTCCCTTGGCAGACTTCTGGAGGCTCGTGAGGCCACACAAACAGAAGTTTAGATTATTATTATCAATTATAATATGCGAGTGGATAATGTGAACAGCCCATAGAACAACTTTAGCAACCAATGCTATGGAAAGGACAGCTGTTTGGGCATCTGCATGAACGATGTAACATCACCGCGAGGAGGAAGTACTGGTAACTTTTCAAATTAAGAGTTTAGAGCAGGCTTAAGCGCTGGATTTTGACTTGCAGGGAGCATTTTAGTTTTAGAACTTTGACCGTGTTCCAGTGTCACAACAATGTAAAAGTAACCGAGAAAACCAGATATTCATTTAAAGATTCAACTGATTTGTTTTATTGCCGAATTGTTGCTCCCCTTCAAGTCAGAACACAGTTTCAGATGTCCAGGCAGAACTCTGGCCCTTTTTGAGTCCTGGCTCAAGGCTTTTGCAGTCAGGTCTTCTAAGCTATAGTAGTGTCAACCACTCAAACACTAACCCTGTCTGAAGATGTGAGGCCTGCACAACCAGTGACATCTTTTACATCACTTCTTAAAACTTACCTTTTTAAAGTGGCCTTTTATTTATTACTTACTCCAAAGTTATATGTTTCCAGCTCCACAATGTTTCATATGTTTTATTATTTGATTGTATTTTCTATTCCTTTAATTGCTGAATTGTTTTAACTTTTCCCTTTTCCTATATAAAGCAGTACATATAAGGCTCTTTTGATAGAGTGCTGTATAAATAAAGTTTATTATTAAAATTAGTATTACAATAAAGGGTGAATGGAGTTTCATTTTTGCACCAAATAGAAACATCTGGAACTTGCAGCTGTTTCCAATGTTAAGACTGAACTGCAAGGCTCAATTTTTAAACGAACATCGGGGAAAAGGACTAAAAGTACTTAAAAAATAATGGTTAGTTTGAACATGTACTATTCCAGGACATCTGAGCAAGTTCCACCTGCTTATGTAGGCTGTGTGACATGGTTGAAAGCTCCACAACAAGTAATTTAGTGGAACTTGAGTTAAAATTTGTGTGTGAATCGAGATTTCTTCTCATAATGTTTTGGTATGGATGTCCAGCACACCAGCTTCGGGTTGGCTGATGCTTCTTGTACATTACCATGTCAGCAGTGACATAGTTATTGTACTGTAAACCAAATATTACAAGCATGATCAAGATGTGTCAAAACTGCTTTAATAAATAACTGGGATGATTATTTGGAACAATGAAACATCCAACAAAAGAATGAAAACCGTTTCTCTTTGTACAAAATGAACTTATGTCCCTTATGTAGAATAAAATGTATACAATATGCAGTATTCAGCTTTTAACACCAGCAGTGATGCATCTTTAATTCTTTATTTTGCTGTGTCCCATTTACAGAAAATATGGTGTAAAATTGTGAGACAAGTCATTTTGAACTGAGTTGGTAACTTAAAATAAACAACAACAAAACAAAAGAAAACAAAACACACCTGCATGAGGCACCTGAAAAGGAAAAAGGAGGGTTTGACAGGTTTAGAAATGGTCGCGGGGAAGAACTTTTTTTTTTAAGGCTGTAACGTTGGCAGCTTTTACAACACTGCCCCAAAAAAGCTGCTGTAGAAACTTTGACTCAATCATGATTGAACCAACCAAAACTGATACTCCTAATAGAAAGTTAAAAAAAGATTAAAGCATAAAAGGGTAACTAATAATTGGATCAAATATGGTAGTAATAGACAGCTGTGCCACTTTCTATGGTCAAAACACCCCCAATTTGTTCCATTACAGCAGGTGGCAAAACAGCAAAATATTTTAAAGTTTAGGCATATAGAGAGCAATCTGACTTTTGTAATACATCTATGAAACCTATTTATCCCCCTGATACCATGACTGGAAATATAAGACGTTCTCGGAATGAACCACAGATTTTGTCTGTCCAGCCACTGCCGTTTGAGACAAATGTGCTTAATTTAACCAAGCTGATAGAAGAAATACACAATTTCAAGCATGAAAAGAGCTGAAGACTGAGCCCAGATCTATTAAATGTTGGTGTGAAGACTGTGTAATCATTAAAATTGTGCATGAAAGTAGCAATATTTTAGCCTAAGGGCAAAAATGTGCATCACAGATCACATCACAGACTTTAGCGTAACTAAAAAGCACTAGAGGAATAGTCACAACTGTGAGTGATGTGACTCCCTGTCCCATTTATAACCCCTTCAGAAATTCCTTTGTAGGTGGTACCTCATTGTGAAGGTTTCTTAACTGTGAAACTTTGGATATGAAGTGTTATAAAACCTGCCTATTTCGACTGGCATAAATAAAAGGAATGGCATTGTAAAAAAAATAAAAATAATATTAATCATAATAACAATAATAATAATAATAATAATAATAATAATAATAAAAAATGTGTGACTTGTCTTTAAGTTACTTATTTCAAATATACACAGCGACTCCTTTAGTATTTACACATATGTACAGAGTATTCATTTCTGTTTTGATCAAATACCTTGAATGGCGTTGCTGTGAAATTGAACTCTTTAAATGTACACTTATATCCCTTTGAGATTTGATAACAAGGAGGTCAAACTGGGCAGCGCGACTTGGAGCCTCCACGGGGCTCTTAGAAAGGCACTTGCTACCAACTCAAATACTGCAAAAAATCCTCAAACAGAGCTTTCAGCCAAGACAACTGAGAGACAGGAGAAGAAAAAAAATAAAATAAATGGAAGGCCACATAGTAGGCACTGGGGTCTCTGTCCCCCTCTCCCCTCCAGGCCAATTGTTTTGGTAAGGCTGGCGCATGACGGCCACAGGTATCGGTGGGCAAAGCCGGAAAGAGACAGAGTGATGGGAGGGTTTTTCTCTGTTACTGTGGCTGCAACAGTCCATTTCCCTCAAAACCCTTCCTCTACTGTCCCTTTATTTTGTATCTGCCCCCCCCCTCCCTCCCTCCCTCCCCTCTCTCTCCGCACAGACACTGAACAGGAGCCCGCTGACAATTTTAACAAAATCATAATCATCTGTAAACAAACAAAATCTTTATACAGGTTGTCTTTTTTTTCCTCCTTTTCGATGATCCATCGTTTCTTAAATGGTACAATTCCTTAAACACAAAAAACTGTGGAGAGCTTCTTTTGCCTCCTGAAAAAAAATGTTACATTTCAGCTCCTTCTGTACATAATTAAAGAAAAATAAGTGAACAGAAGAAAAAAAAAGAAAAAAAAGGATGTTCACTGTGCTCTAGCCTCCTGAATTTAAAAAAATGTGTTTCAGGTGACTAACGAAAACATGAAAACAAAGCAAAGAATGGCTTATTAAAGCACAAAGCCTTTTTTTTTCTTTCCAAAAGTAGTCCAAAAAAAAAAAAAAGAGTAGCGACAGCCTTGCAGCTTTTCTCGCTTCCACATCGCAAGTCCTTTATTTTAATTTCTTATACACAATGGTCTCCTAGGTCATTTTGACCAGTAAAGACGGCACTGACATTTTTCCAGCGGTTGTCTTTGGGGCTGTAGCCTGGGGTCCGGTGGGGCGCTTTGAGGGGTGAACTGGAGCTGTGCATGGTACAGATCAATCCCCCACTGGACTGCACTGCAGTCTGAGAGTACTTATAAACTGGCTGCTTTCCTGCCTCTGCTCCACCACTCTCCTCCTCGAGCTCAAGCTCGCCTTCCGTCTCCTCCTCCTCCCCTTCACCACACGTCCGATAGGAGGGGTCCATGAGCTTTTTGCGCTCCTGTTCGGCCTCCCTGTTGCTTTCTTTCAGCTGCTGTTGGTGATGCTGCTGTTGACGTCCCACGATGAGCCGCAGCGGCTCCCACTGGTTGTTCACGCTGTCGTCGGCAGCCGATCGTACGTTCCTCTCGCGCTCTTTTCTCCGTTTACGCGTCCACCAAACACATACGATGATGCAGAAGGGAAAGAGCAAGCACACGACAACACCTAGTACAGGCACCAGGTAATCTGTAAAAATCAAGATGTACAGGAGGAGAGGTTAGGGAGGGAGAGACAAGATAAGTGGGCAAATATAACTTCCATAACATGTACTGTACACTATGACTATGACACATTTTTTATTGCACATTAGCTTGTCGTAGGTCACTAATCAGGAACTGAAAGGGGCCCATGATGAATTCTTGCGGGGGACCTTTATTAAATATTACTCACCCACTGAAGGGGGCATGACTGGTGTTTCCATTTTGACCTCAATGACTGCCAGCATTATGGTGCTGTTGTGCCGCTTCGACAAGGTGCCCACTATAGTATTGGCTGTCTCCTGGATTAGGTTGTGGTCTGGTAGGTCCTCTGGCTGGAAAGACTAAGAACCACATCAGAGAAGAAGGAGGAGATGAGACATAACAGCCAGGATAAGGCATTGAGTTGACTCCCAACATCAGAACATGTTATTACATCTTATTCATCTCTATTGTTTCAGCTGTGTATGCTTTGCTTATGTGTACAGAGCCAGTCACCCAATTAAACAAGGAGAAACAAAAGACTACACTACAAGTTCAGCAAAAGTCCATCAAAGGAATAGTCTGAGTATGAAATACATGTGTTAATTTTCCTGCCAATCATTTGCACATCAAATATGGAGCTGGTGTTAATATGCTTAGCTTAGCACAAAGAATGGAGGCAGCTAGCCTGGCTTTGTCAAAACTACCAGTATCTGTAAAGCTCAGCAATAAATATGTTGTATCTTGTTTGTTTAATATGTAAACAAGTAGGAATTTGAAAATGTTTTGTTTGTGTGCCATTCAAAAGAATGAGCTACATTCTTTAACAGTTTCCCCTTGCTACAAGTTTTTTTGTTAAGCTAGGCTAACAGTTTCCCCTTGCTACCAGTTTTTCTTTTAAGCTAGGCTAACAGTTTCCCCCTACTACCAGACTTTGCGCTAAGCTTTAGCTAACTGCCTAACTGCTCCAGCCCCTTTTTTGGCGCACAGACACGCATTAGACATCAATCTTCTCATTTAAGCCCGAGCAAGAATGAGAATAAATGTATTTTGCAAAGTGTCAAACTATTCCTTTAACTTTTCTTCAGATTGCATAGCTTCCAAAGAAAAAATATGTCAATATAACTGTGACTTTTAGTCATATGAATCTGCTAATTCTAATTTAATGCAATAGACTATGAGAGCAGTTATAGGACAGCCTGCATGAGGGGCCACAGAGCAGCATCGGAGAGCAGTCTTGCTTGGGGAAACTTCTGAGTTAGTTGTCCCAACCAACTAAAACTGTGCCAACCAAACTGGGATAAAAAAACGTCCTGCAACACTGTGTTTTTTAGATTAAATTGAGTAGTATTTGTAGAGTACAAAGTTTAAATCATTCACTTACTATAGCCACTTCTACAGCATCTTGATTGGAATCAGAAAGGTCACAGAGCAGGAGAAGGGCATGGTCTTTTGCCAAGCCTCGGGTGTCAGGAAGATACCTCAGCTCAAAGCAGATATTCTCCACGGTTGTTCCCTAAGGAGAAACACACACACACACGCATATATATATTACTGATCAGCATTAATATGAAAAGCACTCGTGGACAACTGACAAGACTGCAAGACTGGAACAAAAATAAACAGTGCGAAGAGATGACTCACAGGTGGTACTTTGTCTCTGTTGAAAACAAGTGTTATGCGGCCACAACTGTTGTCCCGATGCCCACTGTTTGGCTGGCACTTGGTGGTTGCTTGTGGGGGTGCGGTTCTGGCCATGGAGCAAACCCCCCAGTTATTGCAAGGAGGAGAAAAGCATGTGAGGTAGCTGTGGTCCATACACTGCAGTCCAGCCGGGCAGGAATGCTGTCTCTGGTCCTGGCCTGATGATTGGAGTTGGCAGAGACGACGACCACAGACCACCTGGTGTCACAGAGGCCAAAACAGTCACATGTAACCTCCCATAACATTGCATGTGTCATTATCTCCTCTATCTGAGCAATGTTACGGCTCATTGTTGTTTTTCTTCACTCGGACAATAAACTGTGTGTATGTGAAGAGAATCAGATATTTACTGGTTTAGAAGTGCCATCTTACCTTTGAACAGTCCACTTTGCCGTTGATGCAATGGCAGCTGTTGCACTCCTCCTCCCAGCGGCTGCCGTGGGGAACCGGCAGCCCAGCGTAATGACAAGTCTTCCCTATGCCTATGACTACAAAGAGAAACAGAAGAGACATGTTGGACTTTTGTGGTAGGAAGTCTACAGTAATAAGGGTGAATCAATTCTGAAATTCTTCTTTAATGAGACAGTGATTCCAAATTTGTATACAAATACCACAGGATGGAATGAATTAATGAGTAAGTCTGAACACTTGAACGAGCAAGGCAGAGGATAGAGATGTACTTACACTCTTGGCATCGGGTTCCTGTTCTTCCAAGCGGACAAATGCAGCGGAAACCATTGATCTCGTCCACACAGGTGGCTCCGTAGGCACAGGGTGAAGACTGGCATTCGTTTATGTCTGTGAGAGAAAGATTTGAGTTTAGAGAGATTTATTAACCTTTTTTAGCGTATGACCCTTTATAGCTGAGTAATTCCTACTTGCGACCACTTGTCACTAGTTGCACATGTGGAGTAGGTTTCTAAAGTCATTAAGGGATAAAACACCTTCAATTTGAGAAAAGTAAGAACAAATGATGCACATTTTCTTTGGTAGTAATATTTTTTCTTTCCATTTTGTTCCTTCTTCTGTATTTTGTCAATTGTCTCATCACCCTTTAGATTTCTTGTGATCCCTTTGGTCTAACCTGATGCTCAAAATGGTCACACAGAACCATCTGAGACATTGTCCATGGAAGCTGCTTGGAAAAGGGCACTTTAAAAAAAAAAAAGTTGGCAGGTGATTGGATGAAACGTCAGTCTATCATCGCCTCACTTCTCAATGTTGGTTCCTTCCAAAAGAAAACAACTTGAAGCCTGAGAAGAAGGATTCCCACGTGATCTTGCCAATCCAGCTGCGTCACAAAGTAACCTTTGGTCCAGTTTGGCCAAAAATAAAATCACTAAACCAATTACTGGATGAAACCAGGTGCTGTACGGCTTTAATCACATCTAATTTCCTCAATATATGAATAAGAAAATAGTACATGTTTATCTACCACACCCATCTATTTGCACAGCTCTTTGAACAACCCTCTCCTCATCGAAATCACAGGGAACCGCGCTCATTGTCATCCTAGATTTCACACGAGCGCAGTCTGGATGAGAATACTCAAATTCGAGCTTGACAGAAAAGGTGAATGCTATCCGGCCAAAACAAAAGAGCAGAGAAGAAGAATTTGAGGGTCACTGGGTAATTTGTCTTCCGTATGTTTGTGTGACTGTGTGAGTATGGAGGAGGGACGACCTCTGACCCCTGAGGCGTTAAAGGACCTAGAAAAAGGGAGAGGGTGGTGTCCCGGTCTCGCATTTGTCAATGTGTCCATCTCCTTCTCGTGCCCCCCATTTTCCTTTGCTCCATCCTTCCCTCCACCTATCCATGCTCTTAATCATAAAAAGTTGCCATGGCTACGTTGTGGTTAGGGTAAGGTGAAGCGGGATTTTGATTTGGAATGTTTTTTTGTTTTTTGTTTTTTGCACTGCACCAGCAAGTGTGTTATACAACAAAGTATACCTCGTGTCATTACTCACTGATTCGACAGTCTGGTCCGGCAAAACCCGGAGCGCACTCACAGCGGAACCAGTTGACTCCATCCACGCATATACCACCGTTGTAACTGAGAAAAGGAAAGAAAAAAACGATTAGATGAGGCTGTACAAGAACCACATCCTTTCCAGCTGCAACAAAGCACATTGTGTGTGTATGTGTATGTGTATGTGTGTATGTGTGTGTGTGTGTGTGTGTGTGTGTGTGTGTGTATGTGGGAGCGGGGGGTCACAAAGCTCAATTCATCTCATCAATATAAGCCTCCACCTTTCAGATGCTAATAGGCGTGTCCAGTCCCTCCCCTCCCCTCCTCATGCCTCTCTTCCATTCCTCGTCAAAGCAAGACCGCTCCCCCCCAGGTCGCACAGGAAGAATGGACACGTATGCCCCCCCCTTTCCCTCCTGCCACTCCACCCCCCACCTGCATTCACCATGGGGTAGGTGGAACTCTTGTCCTCCTCCCCCCTAAAACTCCTACTCCCTTCTCTGTCCTATTCAATATCCAAACCTCCTCCCTATAAGAGATGCCCCTTTTGAGGCTTGATTTAAGGACAACTTCCACTGCCTTTAGCGGCCCTTCACCCGCCCACCCCCCCCTCACCTCGAGCCTGCGAGGTCTGTGTGAAGTGTGGAGAGGAGGGAGGCAGGGAGATGCTGGATAAAAGAGGGGGAAAGGTTTTGGCTACGCCGCAGGAGTGTGTGAGGCAGGAAGCGGTACATACCATGGATGAGGGTTGCAGTCGTTTGTATCTGTTGAAAAGAACAATAAAAAGAAAGACATTCAGTGTTGAACTGTTACAGCGTCATAGATGTGTGATTTTTCAATTGCCTACCTTAAATTTATATTATTTAAGAGAACATTAACTGTGTAAAAACCTAATACAAGTTTTTTTGCCACTTTTTAATGTTACCTGTCTTTAACCCATCATTCATACAGTGTATGCTTAGATGTTGCGTAATTCCTTTAGTTGGGTAAGTGTTCACAAAACATGTTGATCCTGTGACATCTGTAGATTTTCTCTGAATTTTCTATTAAAATGAACATACATTCCTATTGTATTACATCTAGCCAAGATAAGAAACTGGTAATATAAGGCTTTAAATAATCAGCTTTGGCCTGATTAGAAATTGATGATGGTTTTCACAACATTTACTAAGTCTCTGTTTTATAATCATACTGCAGTCACATAACAGGAAAATTCCTGTATTTATCCAGGATGAACCATACATACGTGTACGTGTATATGTGTATTTTTCTAACTTGTGATACTGTGAGAAAAGCTCCTGATCTTGGTGATACACAGTCAGAATCAACACACACTCTTGAAAGTAATCGCAGAATATGACGAGAATGAAAATGACTCAAAATAGTCAATAAGGAAAACAAACTTTTCCTCTGTCACAATGTTGAAGTTGCGTTTTCAGAGAGAGTTTGAGGAGCTGACTCTAACTGATCATCACTGTTACATCACATCAAACACAGAAGATGTGGGCCTTAAAAGGCATCATAAGCGGATAGCTGAGGGAGATTTTTGTGTTACAAAGAGAAACCTACTTTGGTCACAGGTGGGGCCTTCCCAGCCCTCTTTGCAGATGCAGGTGAAGGTGTCTCCTCCGCCCACGCACGTTCCACCGTTCAAACAAGGACTGGAGGCGCATGTGCTGTTCTTGGCTGTGGGAAGAGAGAGGAGGAGGATCACAGAGGTGCACCATCAAAAATAGCGTACACATCCACATACCAAACTGACACAATAAATCTAATATGATAATGTTCATGCTTTTTGCAGCAACTACATGATACTGTAACCATACCTGACCTGAGAGTTGGAACAAAAAGTTTTAATTTAGAGTAATAAGAAGAGTAATTTATTCATCTCAAACGAAAATAAATATATTAATACCTGAGGGCAGATACCTGTTTGAAATAGTGATATAGTTACAGCTGCATGGCAGTCAGTGTGAACTACATATAATCATTGTGGATTGTATCTCCTGAACTGATCTAAAAGCAAAATTCAATCTGTATGAGTATCATTGAATATGACAAACTATTACTGACTATTATTCTGGATTTCAGTGGAGTTTTAGTCTGAATTAGTCTGGTCTCAGATCTCTGAAATCTCCTGTTTGTTCAGTGATTCAAACAAGTCTGGTGTTGTGCCAGCCGATGAGTATTTCAGCCAGCTGGAGAATTAGTTGCAGCAAGAAATTGGCTAACATGAACACAATGTCAGATGATTTGTCAAATCACCGACTGCGATAGAAAGGTTGTATTCTGAAATGAATTTATGGTTTTCTATTAAGTGTGCAGGTGTTCATCATCGATAAATCATCAATGCAGATTTCTAATAGGCTTACACCTTCATGTGATGAATGTACGACTGCACTCTTTCTTTTGAATGAACGAAATGAAATAAATCAGCAAAAGTTAAATGCCCAGAGGCTTTTGATTCCAACCTGCCAAAAACGTATTAAGAAAAACTACATATTTGGAATTATTAGGAATCTTCCTACAACAATCAGTATGTATTTTACACCCAGCAACTCCTGCAACAAGCAAGGGCCACCTTCAATCTTAATATATGCCATTCCGAGGTCTCACCTGTGTTGCATGTGTTTCCTCCCCACCCAGATGGGCAGGCACAGCGGAAGGCATCCCCATGGTCGTAGCAGGTTCCTCCATTACTGCAGGTGGTTGCGTCACACTGGCTCTCGCCTGGCCGGGATAAGAAAGAAACACTGAGGTCAGAGAAACACAATCTTCATATCACTAACTTTTTGTAGCACTAGTTAATACAAAAAAGGTTAGCTTTACCCATCTGAAGATGTTTTACTTGTCAAAACATATGGAGATGTATAGCATGGCGAAGCTGGGGCCACTGCAAACTATGAACATAAACACACACATTAACACACAGTCGCCATAACTCACGGGAATGGCAGGTCTTGCCCTTCCAGTTGTCGGCACACTTGCAGTAGAAGTCGTTCACCAGGTCGACGCAGCGGCCGTTGTTCTTACACGGGTTGTGTCTGCACTCGTTGACATCTGGGGGATGGCAGCAGACGGACGTTTACATGATTTGAACTTTACTGAACTGTGTTCTCAAAATGAGTAACTGCACTGATTCATGACAGGGGAACTTACTGAGGTCACAGAGTTTCCCCTCCCAGCCGTCAGGGCAGAAGCACTGAAAGGAGTTCACTCCATCGATGCAGGTCCCTCCATTTCTACATGGGCTGCTGATGCAGTCGTTAATATCTGAAACACAAAGGAGGAAAGTTAGGCTGTCAGCGGGACTGTGCTCAGTTAAAATATACAACTTTGAGGAGTGAAGACCAGAAGGAATTTATCACTAGTGCTGGGTATCATTTTAAAACTTACAATACCAGTAACCTCAAAGTGATACCAATACCAATCGATTGCTCAATTTGATACTTTTTTTCCCTACTTAATTCGATACCCATCATGTGAAAAGAAGCCTTCAGTTGTGTCAAATGCCATCACTCCTCCACCATGCCATCCAAATGATTTTTACATATTAATACTATACAAATACAAAAATGTTCAAATGAGCAAAATATGTATTAAATAACTGTACAAAACCGCACAATTAAGTATTATTATCACAGACTGTATGGGTTGTAGCTGCTGAGGTAATTGGCCAATCACACATTTTAGTAAATGGAAGAATGCTTGCAGTGATTGGCTACAAGCAAAACCATAAAAATAGTACATTTTGTCTAGATCTCAGTAAAAAAAAGGATCAAATGCAGGTATCATTTGACTGGAGAGGTTTCAGTACTACTTGGTTTGGCGTTATTTTCATCAATACCTTAAATGGTAAATGGACTGTCTCTTTTGACCACTCAAAGCTCTTTTACACTACAAGAAAAAGGTATCTAGTACTGATACCCAGCCCTACCTATCACAATCTGAAAAACCCACATATTGGACTTCAGCTGAAGGTGTGATCTTTAGCAAATATTAAAGATCTCAAACCAAACGTCTTGACGTACTCTCATGACAGTAGATGCCGCTGAAACCTGGATCACAGACGCAGGTGAAGTTTCCCGCTGGTTGGCTGATGCAGCGTCCTCGAGGGCCACAGACATTTGAAGAAATGTGCCGCACTCCAGCCGAGTCGTTGGTCGCTACAGCAACAGTGCAGCTGTCAATAGCTGCCACGAAATAAATAAAAAGGTTAAAACTCTTCACTTTTCTTTGTCATGGTGCACTAGTTTCATAGTATTTCATCATTGCGGTTGTCTCCAGTCACCTTGACAAGGGGTGGTTTGGCAGTTCTCCTTGAGCTGCTCACAGGTCTTTCCCTCGTAGCCTTCGGGACAGGCGCAGTAGAAGTCCTCGTCCATGCTGTGGCACTTGGCGTCGTTCTCACAAGGGTTTGAATCACAAGCATCGGAAGGGGACCAGCTAGGGATCTAATGAAATCAAGAGGTGAGGAAAATAGGGCGATAGGAGTTTTAATTTCGGAGAACTTGGAGAGACTGATAGCATCCAACTGAGTGGAAGCAGTAGAAAAACACTTACCACTACTACTTGTAAGCTTGTAGTTTACAGCGTTTGTTATAGAGTTAATGGCAAATTGGCATCTTCCGAATTTGTGATGGGGGTTTTCAAGCTAAAACATGATATTAAGTTCTCCTTTCACTAAGTACATTATAACCCAGATTTAACTGCAAAATAAGCTTATTTTTCTTTTACATTTATTAATACAGAGAAACCCAATTCAAATGTTGGGCTGAGCAGCATCTTTTGCCATTAGTCTACATCTGTACTACACTACCACACACTATCACTGCACTAAACTGTTACTTTCAGGGATTATTATGACAGTGAAACAAGCGAGGCCAAATGATCAATGGAGAAAGGAGAGCTAAAGTCTGTGTGTAGGTGAGCAGCTTAGCTTGGCTCACGCCATCGCCACTGTTCAGAACAAATCAAAGGTAAGTGGACGAGCAAAGTAAGCCTCAGAAACCCTTCCCTAAGCTCATCAAGGGAATCCATGCTTTTGGTTTTACATCTCTGTGCTGCTTAATCTTAGAAGATTATTCTGAGACAGACGGGTGGCAGAGGAGAGAGTGAGAAGCTGAGCAGGCAGGAGAAAGATAAACGCATTGTGAGGGCAAATATTGACTCCGGTCCAACATAACGCAGAGCCACAGTGAATATAATAAAGATAAATCGTCCCTCATGCTACTGGGACACAGACAGCCACACAACTAAAGGTTGCAGTGACATCTTTTGCCATTTCTACTTGCTGCAGAGTGAAAATCATCCAGTTGATGTAAACAGAAGCCTACTGTGCATAAACTCTGGGCTGCACCCCTTTGCCATTTAAGGTGCTGAAGAAGAGAGTTAAGAGTAGGGCAGCAGGCTGGGTGAAGTCTGTGGTCACACAGTTTATTTTAAGTGTCATGGACAGATACATTTTTTCTTCACCATTTGCATGTGTGTGTTCAGGGAATCTTGCCTGAGTGAATTGGGTCTACAAATCTTTGGCACATTATTACAGATGTTTGCATAGTTCGTAGCATGAGACTGAGTTTTCATTGTAGCAGACAGGCTGAGAATGTGTTTGTGGTGGAAACCCACAAGGGAAAGTCAGTCAAAACTTGATTTATTGTGCTGTTTAAAAGAAGCTTACTTGTCTTGCATGACATAAATGTCCCAAAATATATATTTTTTAAAAAGCATGAATAGTTGAAATGTAAAACAACTACTAAAACTCTCAAGTTTTACTGCCTTGTTAAACGACAGAGCTCAAATTGCATGCTGAAGCTCTTTTTTGGTGCTTCATTTTTAAGAAAAGCTCATCCAAAGCTCTTTGGTACCCCTGTTTTATTGACTTTAATAAAGCTTAAAACATAAGGTTAAAAGTTGAGTCTTGACCCCGGGGAAACAGCAGTTGAAAAATCATCAGCTATTCTGGAGCTTTTTATTCTATCACATGAGCCTCAGCAGATGGAGTTTGTAAATGCTAACATTAGCATACCAACATGCTCAGAAAAAAACGCTAATGTTAAGCAGGTATAATAGCTTGCTTTCCCTCTCTTCCATCTTTATATTTGTCTCTCAACCATCATTCCCATTCATCCACTTTGCATGTATATTAGTGTAATTTTTTAACATGCTCATTTTAGCATGCTAACATTTGCTAATTAGCTCTAAACATTAGTATTCGTCCAGTAATTTATCAATGTTTGAACCCAATTTGATGGCAATATGTCCAATAGTTGTTGACCTATTTCTGGAAAAAGGCATTTAACATTTCCATCTAAGTCAAATCTTTTTTTGGCTGGCTCCCTGTATAAACTTTATGAGATGGACTGAAATGTATACTTTTTTATAGCATGATGAAGACAAACATGTCTACTAAGTGAGTAAATGCTGTGACTCTTTGTGTTGTGGATTCTTGAGCCATTCCACTGTGATTCAAGTTGTCCTCATTTCCTCTGAAGACATCATTCAGATCAGGGATGGGCAAAAACAATATTACACAATCAAACTTTCAGACTTAAACATAGATACTAATCAGAGAAATATGACGCTGCAGGCGTTGTAGTTTTGGCACCGCGGGGCAGGATGTACACTGTGCCATAGCAGGCATCAGACTTCTGTAGTATGCGGGCAGTAATCCAGCGTCACCTCATTCAGCGGGGCTCATATTTATAGTAGAGATGCTAAATCAGGATTGGCTCCTGACCAGCAATGTCCTCCATTCAGGGCCCAAGAGATGAAGTGAAGTGTCAGTTTCCTCACTGCTAACCTACATTAGCTTCAAACACAGACTTCAAATATAACAGACTGCAGCAAGGACACTGATATGTAAGGTTTGTAGGAAATAAAACTATAAATTACTACAGTACTTTGCAATGAAAGGTGGGTCTGATTCGTAGGGTTGGGAATATACTGTGTTACACAACTTTTAGGGAGATCATAGTCATAATTTGGCACATTGGGGAGTGTGCAATGGACAGTTGGCTCAGATGACAGTGTTGTAATGGTGAGTGCAGTTAGTGCATTTGCAATGGCATTAAAAATCACTTTGTGTATATTTTCCAAAATCCAAATGGCTATCAAGCAAGTACTAATTTTCTTTTCACCATTACATTATGATCTTTCTGGCTTGCCAAGACACTTGACAACATTTTGTTTTCGGATTGGATGGTTTTATTGGCACACTATCATGCCATGGCAGCTTATACAGCTTTGTGGTTCCAGGAAGATTTTGTCACTACAACAGCTGCCTCACGGTCCTCATCCAGGGGAACATCCTCTGCTGTAAAATGTAACTACACCTGCTGCATAACATTACCTCCTCCATCTCCATGATAGTCTACCACATCGTTGGCAACTGGATTCATATTTTCTACTTATGTCAGGTCAACATTTACGACTACTAAAACTTCTAAATTTAATTTTCGCCTGCAGATTTCCAACAACAGGACTTTTCTTTTTAATCTTAGCTAACATTTTTGTGAATGAAACTTGTCTACAAAGCGCAGCACGGATGTTAATAAAATCTATCAAATGCACACCACATGAACAGGTTATTTATAATGTAGTTGTGCAGTTAACAGTTTGATAAATCCAACTCCCTAAATTCTGAAGAAACCAGGAATGTGACACACTATTGGTCACTTGTACTACTTAATTAAGTTTCCATGTTTTAAATAAGCTCTACCCAGACATGTGATGTTTGCCCGCTTTAGTCTAACAGCTGCAAAAAAATAAAAATAAAAATAAGAAACACCTGCCAATATTCTATCTCTGCAACCACCACCGTTATCCAGTACTGGGAACTCCAAAACTGGACTCACCTCACACAGCTGTCCTGAGAACTCCTGTGGGCATTCACACACAAAGCCATCCAACAATGTGTGGCACTGGCCTCCGTTCTGACACGGTCTGCTGTTGCACTTGTTCCTCTGGATTTCACAGTGGGTACCAATGAAACCTGGTGGGCACAGGCAGCGGTAACCCCTCGGAACCTCCTGACGAAAACAAAAAGAAACTCGGTTAAATCGGTTAAAGAGTCAAGGTAACCAACTGTCCAGTTGAATAATATTCAACTTTTCTAATCACACTAACTTGAAAATTCAAACATCCATACCTTGCATGTTGCTCCATTCTGACACTGACCATGGCAGCCATTGATCTCTGAAAAGAGAGCAGACACATAGAGATCAGGTCTTTGGCCATAAATGACCTATCCATTCTAAAGTGCAATCTACAACTTGGTATGTGCACATTAAGTAAAAGTTTGGAAACTAGTGAAGCCAACGGAGTGTTAGATAGACTTTGTATAGACTGTAACTGGGCATGCATTGGATCCAGAGAGGAACTGGGCATGCGAGTTCAGTCATGATGGCAGAGCGGGAGCTTCAGTTTGCCAAGACGAGAAAGGAACAGGTTACCGCATGCTACACCTATGTGATGTGTCCAGGGAAGTGAGAGGAGGCGTTTGAAAATAGCCAGGAAAGGAGGTCGCCAGTGGAGAGAGACAGAAATTTAGAAGTGACTTTGAGAAAGAAATACTGACTGATGTCACAGTTTTGTCCAGACCATCCCTGGAAACAGTTGCAGTGATATCCACCAATCAAATTTTTGCAAGAGTTAGCGTTCACACAGGGTTTTCCCTCGCACTCATTTGCATCTGTGAAGGTAGGACGCAGAAGAACACAGAGTCCATCAAAAGGTACAAACCAAAGAAAAAGACAGGGAGACAGAAAAGTACCCAGAAATCTAATTTTTGAAGCCCCAGTAACCAAAAATGAAAAAACTGGCAGCAGCAGTGATAATGTTTGTAATTTTATTAAATGTTGTGGCGAGTGTTTGAGCTCTTTGAACTTGATTAAGATAACCCCTTGTGATGTCATCAGGGTTATCACTGCTTGGGCTTAAAGTCTCCAAACGTATAACAGAAAGCCTGTGTTACTAACTGGGACTTTAAAAGATGTGGGTGTTTACCAGGCAGGGAGGGTCTAATGAAAAGATGCTATTGGTTTCATTAAAGCGGAATGTATAATACAGTATATTTGACACATGCTAGGAACAATTTAAGTCCATCAGCCTGAATCTATTTCAGTTTTTTTTTTTTATCCAACTCTTACGAATCCCCTGACTTTAACTTTACTGTCCCTCCAACCTGTATTTAAGAATTAAGCATATGCCCAATAAAGAAAAATTACTGCATTTATTCCCTTGACTTTTTTATGAACTGTTTAATCTGTAAAATGTCAATAAAATACTCAAAAATGGTCCCAGGTGTCTGACCAAACATTCATAAACCCCAAATATTCATTTACAACACTATAAAAAAAACACAAATGCAGCACATATACACATTTGACACACTGGAACCACTGAATTTTTGATACCTTTGATTGTTAAAGCAATTATATTTTCTTTTTTTTGTCTACTACAGCATACATATCTGCTCTATTAATCCCTTGTCCTGTGTTTTTCGTTGTGAAAGAAAAATCTATAACCAAAAATGAAGAAATATAGTTAGGTTTACATTATTTCAATTAAATGTGAGTTGGACTTGAATGATCTGTAGGTCAAGCTGTATATCATTGTGACCGGCTGTGGACCTTTGTTGCATGTCATACCCCCTTTTCCCTCTTACCACATATTCCTTGTCTATGTCTGTACTGTAAACTCTCCAATAAAGATAACAGTTTCATTATTAACAGCCATATTATCATATACATTTGCACCAAATTTCAGTTAAAAATAAGAAAAGCATATCAGATTAAAACCGACTTTCTTAGTGACCCATATTTTCCATTTTTGAAAATATGGGTCACTAAGAAAGCCAAGTTCTGTATGCAAAACCCAAACATAACCACTTTGATAAAGTTCCTCCTGACGCATCCTAAAAAGCCTCGAGGAAACAACAGCTGACAGATGACAGTTTGTGTTCTCGTCGCTCCTCTTCGGATGAAACGCGTGTAAACAGCACAGTTTCACTCGCAAATATTCACCACAGACATCAAAAGTGTTACAACAAAGAAAAGCACTGCTACTCAAATATTCAGAGGAGGGGGAAGGCAGTCCGCAGGGAGTCCTGCTGTGCTCACTCACACACACACCTGTCTTCTCTCTGAAACCCAACACTCCACACACACACACACACCCATCTCCAGGTAAGACAGGAGGCCAATTGCCGCCTGTAAGCTGAGATCTGATCTAGTAAGATGACACTGAACTCTTGGGATCTCTTTCCTGCCTTCAACCCCTCCTCCCTCTCCCTTCCAACACACACCCCAACTTTGTTTACCGGTCGTAATCCATTTCCTGGCTTTACGCCGGTCACGTCCGCTTGTCGGGATGGGAGCGATATAGAAACGAATGCCACCGCCAGCGACAAACAAACAGCCGGATATAGACACGCTAGTAGCTCATAAAGTCATTGAGAAAAGAAAAAAAAAAGGCAGAGCTGTGGGCAGCTGCCCGCTCACACAGGATATTGACAGCTTGTACTCTGGCCATGGGGCTCAGGTTGCTGGTTGCCAATTTTAATCCAAAAATACAGTTAACCAGAGCAGTGAGAAATGCTGCCTGTGTCTCAGAGGCAATTTATTTGTTTTAGGAAGTGGTACAAACAGGAAAGAACTAGCAGTAGAACAAATCTCCAGGTGGAAATAAAAGCTTATTTGCCAAAACGAAATGAAATCATAAAACACTTTCATAACCTCTGGTGTGATAGGTACATAATAGGTGTATGTGTATGTGTGTTTTCTTGGGCTGAACACCTGAATCTTACCTATCTGGCAGGTCTTTCCTTCCCACTGCGGAGGGCACACACACTCGAAGCCATCTTCCAGGTCGACACAGGTTCCACCCTGAGCACACGGACTGGAGGAACAGTCATCGAAATCTGAGAAAAAACACGTGAAAACTCACTCTCTGCTTATGAAAACTCACTCTGCTTCTTTCCAACAACATGTCACATTTGTTGAAGTGTTGGGACTTTAATCAGACTTAGGACATTAATACTGTAAGATGGTTGATGACAATGAGACAGGGTTGAGAGGGAGAAAGCTGAGGTAAGAAGTTCTAACTCTAAATGAAGGTTGCTGGATGAAGAGGTGTTCAGTAAATACTACAGACAAATGTTCAGTAGGAAAGGGAAGACGAATCCTTTAATGGCCGAGGAGTTATAGATGCAACTTTAAAAGGAAAAGCATGATGGTGCATGTGTATTAACAAAGAGAGAAGATGATTCAAAGTAGCACAGCGACTCACTGTTTGCACAGGTCGGACCTTCCCAGCCCGGCGGACACTGGCACTCGAAACCAGTGGGAACTTCGTGGCACGTACCACCGTTGGCGCAGGGATTGGAAACACAGGCGTGCTCGGCTGATGGAGGGATGAGAAGGGGGGCGTGGTTACGCAATGAAAAGTCAAATTTCACAAATTCAGGTAATAGGTTACAACTGTCAATACAGTCTTAATGGCATCTTTTCACATCAGGCACGTCTTAGTATCATGTGTTATCATCGAAAGATCTTTATGATTTCTTTGCTGTTTTTCAAAATTCCCCCTACAAGAATCATACTCTTAAGGAACCTCACATCAAGAGAGAAGTGATGTTAAATAAGGCAGAGAAACTTTTGTACATAAGAGGAAGACCATCTTTAATGAGCAAAAACACAAATCCCCCCCTATAGTGGGTGTCCACTTTGGGGTTCTTGCTCACCTATGTGACAGGTCTTGCCAGAGTAGCCCTGAGGACAGGCGCAGTAGTACTCATCTGGCTCGGTGTTCATGCAGGTCCCTCCGTTGACACAAGGCTGGTGGCGACCACAGTAATTCAGATCTGGAGGAGACCAGGAGGCAAAAGCACACATTTAGAGACACTAAAATACAAATAACCAAATGTACAGATATATCAACTTACAGAATCAGCACTAAATGAATCAATTCATATTGCCTTAACTAGAGGTCAAGGACTTTGATCTCTGCCGTCTTACTTAACTACCCCTGCATCAATGTAGGCACCATGCTCCAAAATATGCAGCTTTCTTTGCCTACATACTGCGATTACTATTTATTGTGCGATACATTATATTGATGTCTGTCAATATGCACCGCTGCTGAAACTGAATTGAGATATTGATATTGATGGCAAACAGCCGACCTGGATCAAAATATCAAAAACTTGTATCATTTTATAAAATCTAATTTGATAAACTTCATTGATTGTTAGGGGGAAGCTGAAGGTTTTTAAGTCAAACCCTTTACAAATTAAAGCTGTGTCCTCAATCACTCTATTTAGTGATTGGTGACATGGATGAAAATCAAATATCACGTATTTTTGACCAAATACCTTGATATCGATATTGCGATAATATTGTAGAGATACAATACAATACGAATATAGAGTAATGTGGGTTTAATGACTAAGTGGGTAAAGGCAAATGACATATTTACTGTAATGCAGCATTTAAAACCAGCAAAAGACAGCAATTATGCCGTATCACAATGTTACGATATCCAAAATCTAAGAAGATATCTAGTCTCATATCACGATATCTATATAATATTGATATATTGACCAACCCTAATTCTATCTACGGTTAAATGGTAGCTTGATACTGATTGTTAAGGTGGTTTAATTTAAAAGGAAAACCTGTGCATGCCAAATAAAATAGCAATATCAAAAATGATCATGTAATTAAAAGACCAGAAGTGAAAAACTGACACTATTGTACAGGTGTCATATGAAAGTACACGAGTGAAGACTTTACTCGAACACTTTAAAACGGTCAGAGAAATGTCAGCTACAACTCTGCCCTCAGACTTTGCTAATTGGATCGACCCAGTGAGACAGCTCTTTGCTTGTTTTGCCATTTATCCTGTTGGTGCCTGGAGTTCCCAGGAAGCTTGTTGGAGTCTTTGCTCGGTATAGAGCACCAACTGTCAGCTTTAACAGGAAGCGCAGTGTTTTCTCAACCACTCTGCTGCACTGGATCATGATAGAGGTTTTACAGTATTTACTGGGTATGGTCAAGTGGTGAGCAAACAGACCAGTTTCTGTTTCACTTCTTATTTAGTCCTTTAGTAGTTATTGAGTCCTAGCGATGTGAAATTTGGTGTCAGGAAAAACAATTTACTTATAAAAAATAAAGAAAAAGCCATGGCAGATGATTAAGATACAAAATTCAAACAAACCCAATCTCCAAATATGCAATTTGGCAGGCTAAGAAAAGCTTTCCATTCTTTTTTCCATGTACAAAACAAACTCCACTAAACCCTATTTGATCCCTGCACACTATCCTTAGGCTACAGGACAGGTCGCCCTAAAGGCTGGTAAATAAATGAGCAGGGATCTGTCTCCACTGGGGTTCTTAGGACCCATTCTCATCCCCTGAAGAGCCCTCAGTGACGAAGGGATGTGCAGGGATCGAGTGTCCCTGCTGCTGCTCAGATCACACAGGCAGTAAAACTATCCAGCTGCTGTTCTGCAGTCAAAGAGAATGGGGAGTAAAGACCATTCTGACCTTATAACAAGGTAGATTTATGCTGTAACACATACCAACTGACATATCAATTGATGTCTGTGAGATATAAATGAAGAGAAAAACAAATCATTTGCTTCCGATGTTCTAATTTTAGGAGATTTCATGTGTTTTTGTCTAAAATCACAAGTAAAAATTAGCTTTTTTGTGACAGGACAAGACAAATGTATAAGCCATTAAAGCAAAATATTGTCCCAGTGCAATTTAAAAACACAAATCTATTTTCACACAAACCTATTCCACCTGCTTTCTACATGTTTAAACAGCTCAGTAACAGAAGAGTGCTCCAAGCAAGCGACCAGCATCAACCTACCAAACTAATTAGAAGCCAAAAAAGCTAATGACTGTTGCATCTCCACTCTGACTGCATCGCTTCATCATGACTCATGGAATACAGTCAACTGCAGCTTGAGGTTGCGTGCAGGATGAGGGTGGGGACTGTGCCAGCATCTTGCGTGGGAGGTGGTGAAATCAGAACAAAAAAACAGAATTTTTCCATACCTTTATCGCACAGCAGGCCACCCCAGTTCCTCTCGCAGTTGCACTGCCAGGGGTTGTTGCAGGTCCCGTGGACACATCCAGGATAAACCACACATTCATCACAGAACTGGCCCTGCCAGCCGTAGTTACACCTGTCGAATAGAGAAGTCAAAACATGAACATAATTTATTTCCCCTTTTCTAATGCATGATCTTTCTCTCTATCAAGAATATTTTCGTATGCTAGAAATTAAATTTTTTTTAATAAAGAGAAAACTTAATTGATATCTTTTTCATCCAGGTTGTATTTGAACATTGTTTATCATTTATAATTGAGCACAGCCTCAGTTTCAATAATTAAAAACAATCTGCAGCAGCTTTACACTGAGTACATTAAAGTTAGACATATCTATGAAAAAAGGTCCTACTTCTGCTGTGGATGTAGCCAAGAGAAATAAAGTCAATAAAACCTGAAGGAAGAGATTTGAGATGCAGAGATTTCCCATTTCCTTTCTCCCAAAGACTCGTACAAATAAGTTAAAAGAGAACTTGAGTAAACGACAGCTTGTCACACACATAACGGATCTCCACCGAGATGTCTGCGTGCACGTAACATGCTCTGAGCTGACAGCGTGTCACTGGTTGCTGAGCACGCTCAATACCGAATGAGTTAGAAAAAAACTCAGACGTATCACACAGATAGAAGTGAATAAAGGGACACAGTGAAGCTCATGATGCTTCTGCACATGTCTGGGTTCAGGTCTGAGCCCTGCCTGTTGGTGGTCGTGATGATGGTGTGTGACATGTTGTTAATGTTTAAACAAGTTAGAAACTGCAGCAGACATGGTAATGGTAATCTTACCAGTTGATGGCGAGTCTTTGCTGCAGTTCATCATTTAGTTTTTGCATGTGAGTGTGGGATTGTGACGTTACATTTGTGTAAATATGACCAACAAAAATATATGATACTGATTGGAGCGGGTCCTGGCCAATCAATCAGTGGTCGATCATCTTTAGAGGGGTTAATCTGTCACTTTCTTTTTAACAGTGACACATTTCTGACTAGCCTGTGAGTCCTCCTACTCTCTAAGAGTTAATTATCCTGGTTTTTGAAGGTCTAAATAGCGATTTACGCCAAGGGAGAGGCTGCCACTAAATGCCAAGTTTCTCAGATATTGAGGCCAACACTAAATTTGTTTTATGCATGATAATAAATCATGATCATTTTAATTGAATCAGTGGAGGCCTATTTGCAGAGGATTCTGAAGGTGCGAAAGAGGCGACTGGCGTTGAGGGTGAAGCCCTCGAGTGCAACCTGCCCGGCATTGGAAACAAACCTAATACTCTGTCTTGCACTTGCGTCAACCTAGGCCCAAGGCCTCCTGCCAACTAATCTTAGTGGAGGGTGACATTCCAGGGCAGGAGGGGTTAAGAATACTTCCAGCAGCTCCCGTGCTTGGGTTAGAGTCTGGGGCTGAGGAGGGTAGGTGGGGGCTACAAGGGTGGCACAGTGGTTCTGCGAGCGAGACAACTGTGTGTATACAGAGCGTACGTGCACGCTCCTGCAGCTTCACGACAGCGCTCGGCTGTTCCAAGGCTGCGGTGTCGTCGAGCCAGCTGTCTTGTCAATTGACTGCTATTTTGAGCCGGCGATCTCCTGCAGACGGCACCGCTGCCTCTCCAAGAGACGATGCCTTTGAAAGTCTCTGCCATTCTCAGGCTCGGGGAGGGGGGGAGAGTTGGGAGGGGGTGGTAGGGGGTCCAGAATACTTGCCATGTTTCTTCCACTGTATATGATTAGCTTCACAGGGTCTGACAGCAATGAAGCAATAACACTAACAGAACTTTGGCAGGCAGACACAGCCACAGCTTCTTAAAGCTTTGAAGGTATCAAAAGGCTCTTTCTGTGGTTTCATTCTTGGCCGTATCGAGATCATTAGGACTCATCAAACCCCCCTACGGAAGTGGGCGTGAGGTGGAATCCAGCACCTTTTGCATTTGGACATATCAAAAGGTTGCAAAACAATCGGAGTGGTGAAAAATGTGTTAAGAGTGCGTGCCCGAGTGATTCTTGGGACACGGCAAGCCTCCGACAAATATGTCAGAACAAGCCTAATGTGTGCAAATAAAAATCCCTCAATGCAGGGCAGCGTAACAACAGGCATGTACCAGCTTTTGTGTTTCTCAAAAGCCTGTGGCAAACGAGGCAAAGCTTTGCAAAGCCCATAAAACTGTGATGAAATAAAAGGGGGGCGGTGGGGGGGAATGAAAAGGGCATGAGATCGCGAGGGATTTAATGGCAGCTTTTCTGTGACCTGAGGCTTCATTAAATTCATGCCTCTGCAGGACGATTCTTTCACTGCCGCTCTCTCCTATTCATGTCACTTTTCCTGTTGACTTGGAGGTGACATTTCATAAGAATGAGTCGCTTCCCTCTGTTGTCCGTCTGTTAGCTGGAATAAGGATGCGAGCCTGCTGATCAAGTCAGCCACGAAAAAATGCGAAGCAGTTTCCGAAAAAGCTGGTCATCCCCCTATTCTTCTTGAGCCAAATGCTTTCCTTTCCTAATAATGTGAGTTAAGTGTCTCCTTTCATCCGGCAGGTGGGGGGCAGGAGGGGTTTTTTCTTTTTCTTTTTTTACAAATGACGACGGGATGTACCGCATCCTGGAAGTGTGGACCTATGGGGGCCATTCGACGTCACTTTATCTCTCTGTCATTTCCACTTTGGGAAACGTACACAACACAGTGGGATGTTCATTTCCTCTCCTGCCCCCTGCCCCTTCAATGAGGACTGCATTGCGGATGGGAAGGGGGATATGACAATTCCCGGCACGTTTACAGTGGTCAAATTCACACACGCCGACGACTCCTTTTCTTCGGGCCCCCGGGTGGCAAGAGAGAGCTGATGAGATGCTTGGTATTCTGCGGAGGATTTCGGGCGGCTAAAAATACAAGAAAGGCAGGCGCGCCCGTTGTCCTTTTCTTCTGAACCGAGGTGGAGATGCCCCGCGAGGGGAAGTGAAAAGCTGACGCGATAAACAACAGGCTTGGATTTGAAGGTGCCTCTGTTTTGGCGTCTGACATCCATCATTTGTTCACACCTTATAAGCTTCTGTGTTAGTCTAATCTGGAAGAAGTCTAACACTGCTGCGGTTGTATTTTAAGATCTTCCAGAAAAAAAACCTTTCTATTACAAACACTCCTGTCTCTGTGCCAGATATTCAAACTGATTCAAAGAAATAAAGATCCTCTGTACATTAAATCATCTTACTTGCATTCCCCTGGGACGGTGCAGCTGCCGTGTAACAGGTTGCAGCCTTGCTTGCAGGTCGCTGAAAAGAGGACATAAAAGAAGAACAAATTAAAAAAGGTGATATTTTGATTCATGTAAGAGAAATGCACCGCCACACTTCCTCCCATACAAATATATTCTTATATATTCTTTTAAGCAAGGGGGAATAAGAACGGGCAACGACATGGAGACGTGGGCGGTGGAGATCTTTCTAACAAGTGCAACAAGACGTGAGAATTCATGGCACCCTGACCAGGGTTTGGAGGGGGGGGGGGGGCGAAGAGGGGACAACTTTATAGCCTGCATGTACAACACTACCCCCCTCTTAAAAAACAACCCCAGCACCCTCTCTCCTCCTCGCCCCTCCTCTTTTTCACCCCTTCGTCTTCTAAGGTCAGTTGGGTGATTTATAGAGGCCCCCCACTCTCTCTCCGACACCACCCACAGGCACGACTCCTAACGCTGCTCCATTTTCACACACACACGCAGGCGATACACACTGCAGATCCACCGTGCTTTTCTATGGGACTGAATGAGTTGTTGCCTTTAGGGATGCAATATGTACAGTAGACCTCAATAGGTGCAATGTAATGGATCAAAAAAAGTATACATATTCAATTTAAGCTTACTTATGACTTGTAGCTTAAGCACATTGCATGTTATATAGAATAAAAACTAATCATTTTCATCACTGGTAAATATCCGGATTATTTTTCCAATTAAATTTTAAAAAAGTGAAAATGAAAGTTCCCAGAGCCCAAAGTGTGTCTTAAAATGTGTTTTTCCAGTTTGAAATTTAATCTTATTATTTTTGAAACTTGATGCTGCCTCTTCACTCAAAAATAATCAATAGCTAGAAAGCTTACCAACATGTAAATAATGTATATGCAAAATACAGTTTAATTAGCAAACTGACTACCTACCAGTTTGCTGCAACTCATTGAAAGACCCTCCTCTTTTCACTAGCTATATATGGTTGATAACATCTGTAGACTGTGGCAGATTAGCCTGTACCTGACAAAACCCCAGATGAACTCCAAAATGAACACAAATAGTAACAGAGACGGCTGGCGCTGACGCCATTCTACACATAGTAAATTAAGCATCGGTACACAGGACACAGGATGTGGAATCCAACTTGGCACTCCTACAAAGGCTTGGAAGACTAAGTATAGATAATATGATGTCACATTTTCATTGTTGCTTAGAGTCAACAGTTGCAGAGAAGCTGACAGCTCACCTGTCCTGCAGTCGTCGCCCATCCAGCCGTCCAGGCAAAGCTGCGCTCCGGACTGCTCGCACCGATAGTGTCCGAAGTAGTCGTCGCGAGGGACGCAGAGCTTGTTGCACTTGTTGCTGTAGTAGTTGTCGTCACATCGCACACGGATACGGTAGGTGAGGCGAGCAACGGGCCCGTCGTGCATGATGGTCTGCCATTGGTCCCCGGGGTTGATCATACCGGTGTGAATGCTGCGCTCGATTAACAGCTCGTCCTCATCTGAAAGGTAAACCAGATGAAGACAAATCAGTCATGTCAGCTGCAGCTATTAAATATCTTCTCCTTATTACTTCAACCCGTGTCTCAGCTATTCATTCTTTGTTTACAAATGACACATAGTAACTCACAGTAACCCCACTTCATTTCACACAGCAAATGTCTATTTAATGAGTGTGCATTGTCCAGGCTGTTGTCTACCGGCTATATTGATTGTTGGCACGATGAATCGGGATTTAAGTGGCTTATCACCTCGGTTGCAATCAGAGCTCAACACGCAAGCTGTGAGAGTTAACACTGCATTGCTGCAAAACACAGCGAATCTCTGAGTGCATCCATCCATAAGTGGCAAAGATAAATCAATTAAATCGATTGGTCTTTGACAGAAATAATTGCCAACAATTTGAATGATAGATAAATCATTTTAGTCATTTTTTAAAAGCAGAAATGACAAATATTTGGTTGTTTCAGCTTCTCAAATTTGATGATTTCATGCTTTTCTTTGTAGTATCTTTGGGATTTTAACTGTTTAAAGCATAGAAATGAAGGAAACAAGACATTCAAAGATTTAACCTTTGCCCCTGAAAAATTCTTATTATACAAAATGATAATGAAAGTAATCATTAGTTGAAAGCAGCTATAAGTCCATCTTTCCCAAAGTTCTAAATCAATTAAGTCAAACATAAGTCAACTCATTAGGCACCTTTCAGCTGTGGATTTTAGTACAGTGTTATTTGAAACAGTGACAGCAGAAAATGATGGGGAATCTCTTTTATTCATCGCCCTCAATGGAAGAAAAAAAAAGCAGCACATTCTTATTCAGCAGACAGCCAGACTTTGATATCACATTGTGCGTCCGTGCGTCTTGCGTGTAAGCAAAGCACTCACTGAATTTTAAGTACGCAATTGAAATTCATTGTCTGCAAATTGATCAATTTTCTGGCGACGGCACACAACGCCACCGGCCTTGGAGCCCTCCGCACGAGTCGTCGTGAAGCGCCTGTGTGTTGGCGGTTGCTACTGTTTAGCCTCAAGTGCGCCGACACTTGCGTTAAACATTGTTCGCCTCCATAGGGTCTCACGACAGCGTCAGCTTCCAGAAAGAAAGCAATCTTTATCACAGTAGGATCGATGCTGGCAAACAATCTCTGTGGAAATAGGGGGTCTGCAATTTCCTTTTTCTCCATGGCTTTTAGGCTGCAATGCATCACAGACATTTAGAAGTGAGCAAGCAGGGACACACACACAAACACCTTCCTCTGCTGGGGACTGACACAATGTCAGACAGAATTAAGCAACAATAACAGAAATAACCCCCGGCAGTTGCCAGATAGAGAACAATGGGCTCCGGGCCCAAGCCGGGCTCTGCTACCTCAGTGTCTAAACAGTGCGCCCGGCCGCCCAGTCCACTCCACTTCCTGCTCGATAAACACAAGGAAAACAGCCGGCTGCCTTTCCTGAGGACACAGGGGGAAGGGAAGAGAGGCACACTGGAGGACGTGACGCTGGAGGAGAGGAATCTCACTGACAGACCAATGCACCGGTGGGCTCTTACGTAGGACAAGACATGATGAGGCCGGTGCTGACTCAGGACAGACAAGTTCAACTCTCATGTCTTGCAGATACAGACCGTCATGAGTTTCAAGGTGTTATTTACAGCGTTCTTTTTTGTTCTGTGCCCATACTGAGAGTTGAGACTAAATTATGGCTAATTTCTAATATCAATTAACTTGCAGATTTTTTTCTCATTTGATGAAGTAGACATATTCAAATTGATTGTAATCGAAAACTCAGATATTCAGTTTACTATTATAAAAATGAGCAAAATGTAACATTTCAAGAGCTGGAACCTGAGTTTGTTGGCAAAAAACGTTCATTATCGATTCATCTGCTGATTCTTTTTTCATAATCAATGATTGGGTTTATAAAAACATCAGAAAACTGTGAAAAATGCCGTTGAAATGTCTTGTCTTTGCTATAATGGGAAACCCAAAAATGCAAGAAATTCCTGGAACCATCAAATATTTGACATTTTTTATTTAAAAAATTACTTTAAAAATGTATCAGTTATAAAAACAGCATTTTTAATTTTCTGTTGATCGATTAATTGAGTAATTGCAGCTCTAAACAACAGTATGAATTAGTCCATAGCAGCTGCCAGGAGGTCAATACAAAAACAGCAGTCAAGGGAATTTGATAGTACCCCTCTGGAAGCCACTAACTGCAACATTAATCTAAACTTCTCCAATTAAAAAGCACATGCAGATTTTTCAGAAAAGGCTCAATGTTTAAAAAACATCAGAATGAGTTAGAATCTGAGCATGCCCTAATGACTAATTATGAAATGATGTTTTGTACAAACTGAACTAAAGGAAATTGGTGGACATCCCGTCTTCAGTTGTTCTAGATACTTAACTGACACACACATCAGTGAGGTTGTCAGGCTTCAACAGGAAGATATACCGGAGTGTTGTCTGCATAACAATGAGATGAATGCCATTTCTACAATGTGACCGAGGGAAACATAAAAAAGCCACAGAGCCTGCAGCTCATTGGAGCTTCTCACTTAATCCTACAGACACTCCAACACCCCAATCTACACCACTACCACATTTACATAACATCTAAAACAGATAAATTCCAATGGCTCGGCTTTTTTCCCCAGCCAAATCAGCATCGCAGCTGTTTTTTCAGTGACTGAACATGACATCAGTGTCTTTACAGCATCAGATAAATGGTGTTCAGTATCACTATGTGGGCTGTAGAAAGTGATTTTTAGAGTTCTGTAAATCTAGATTAAGTGTGTGATCTTAGAAGTACTGATGAATAGTGTCTTAGTCTGAGTGACTTGGGTATAGAGCTGCAATGATAAGTCAATCAATCGACTATTTGATCAATAGAAACTACTGATCGATCATTTTGAGATATTTTTAACATAAAAAAATATAATATATGATACATAAAAACCAAGCCTTGATTTCTATTAATGAAATGTTTGAATGGGGTGAAGCACCTGCAATGATATTATAATCATTGTGAAAACAAATGAAGGTTGACATAATGAGTGCACCCACCTGCAAACCAAAGGCCACTAACTATTGTGACTAAGGCCCTGTTCAGACCAAAAAGTCACATAAATCTGCCAGTTTACACCAATGCCACTAGACTAGACAGTGTATCATCTCCATAGCAACAACGTTCTGTACTTCTGTTCTAACTCCTGTTTTTTCAGGCTTTTCCCCCCCTGTAGCAGGATATAATTTATAGCGTCTTAAAATATGAATGAGGATAGTGAACGAAGTTACTTGCTCTAGTTGCATTTCTAGCATTAATGAAACGGCGAAAACATGAGCATTACATCTCTTTGTGTGTGTGTGTGTGTGTGTGTTTAGGTTAGTTAATATTGAATAGTAAAAAATAATTCTCAGAGCCATGCACCCTCTCCGCTGTGACCTCACAAGTTTGCCACTACAAGCAGACTCCTTTGTGATCTTCCAGAAAACGTCCCAGTTGAAAGGAGCATTTGTTCCACACGTTTGTGTTTCTTGAACCCATGACATTAAGGGTGAAGTCAGCTGATGTCTGTGGCCTAACAGCAAGCTCTATTCAGCTTTTAAACAGCATACAACACAAACTTGCCAGGGCTTAAGAAAAGCTAGTTTCATCAAAGTCCTTCTACATTTTCCTCGACGTATAGAAATCCATCTGGAATGTTTCTTATGTCTGGCATCCTGAGACCAAACAATACAAACATCATTTGCTCCTTTGTAGCAATTTGGCCGGGACTAAAGTGTTAGTAGCTGGCAGGAAATCAATTGGACGGTTTCTCAAGCAGCGTTTACTGTAGGCTTTACATCCATCAGAAACACCGGAACTAATCACTGTAAATGTACACAATCACTGGAGGCCCACATGCAGAAACTACAGACTACACAAGGCATGAAACAGTCTAATCAAAGCTCTATGATGTCAAAATCTATTTATTCTCCATTGTCCGCATACATGAGTGGAAGTGTGTTTGATGTTATGGACAAAACAGGATGCAATGAGCTCATATAAATAAGGCGCAAGTTTAGACAAGAGAGGTTCAATATATAAATGCAGTTTTGTTCATGCTTTCATGTGTAGAAAAGGTACGAGAGACTCGTGAAAAATGCCACCATCTCCAGATCAAAGCTACATCCATATACAGACATAGTCCTCAATGGGTCCTCTTCCTCCCAGACTGGGCTACTGCTCAGACGGGAAAAAGGGGTTGTACAGGAGTCCACACAACGGACATAACCAAAGGAAAACAGGATACAGCTGGTCAGCGCTGACCGCCAGAGCCGACATAGCTGAGAAGAAGCAAGATTTGTATTCTATATGGAGGCATCTTGGGAGGCTCAAGTGTACAGCACACCTTGTTATCAACCTGCTATGAAATTAATGTTTCTATTCATGAAACGAAACAGAAAATATGCTTGTGATCATGTCTTGACGTTGTACTGAAAAGCTGTTTTAACCGCCAATCTTATCCACTTCTAGCAGCAGATTATGGAAGCCACACCATTGAGATGGATGTGAAGTTTAGACTTACGGTTACGTGTGGCGTTGTCCCAGTCCCAGGCCTCTACAATCAGCGTGTACGTCCGCTGGAGAAAAGAGGAAAAAGGGGAGTCAGTCAGGTGACATTTTTTTTGTGGAGAAAATCACATCTCTTTCCTTTATACAGAGGTTGTAGAGTCTGTTTCATTCTTCCAGGCTGGCCTGAATTGTGGAAAACACACGACAAAACTGCTGACTGATACAGGATCATATCATCTGCATAACTGTGTCTCAAACACTTGTGACACTTCAGTCATAGGTGAAATGAACAGCTGTGTTCATATGCTGCTACAAGATAATATTACAGCAAACGTATCCTGAAAAAGATTTGAGGAAACGATCAGAAAATAGTTTTTTGCAATCAAAAATTAATACATTTCCAGTAAATTACGTCTAAGGTTCTCCTACTGCAATAGAGAACTTTTGATAGTACATCTGCTTTATTATCTAAAGTTCTCTAATTAAAGTTCCTCTTTCTTTCTCTGACTATTGTTATAAGTCAGAGCTCACTTGCATTCCAACATTTCTATTTTACATGAGCTTGGCTGTGCTAGTGAAAATCAAGAAGTTGGCATTTGATTGGCTCGAATGTCAAAAAGAATAGATACCATTTGTAAATATTAAAATATTACAATATCAAAAAGACAAAAAGAAAATACCAGACAATATTTGAAATTGGCTGAATCTCAAATCATTATCGTAATGAGCCCATGATGTCTTTGTTTACTCTGTTACGAAAGAGGAACAATTTACAGAAGGCCTTTGTCCTTTTGTTCCCAAATTCACTGAGAAATAAACCAATAATCACAATGTGTTTATAGTACAGATAGATAGGGGAGTTAATTTTAGCCACAGTCATGCAGGTCCACCACAAACACCAGTTTATAAGCACACACACACGCGATGATGCAACGATCGATTTCATTGCTACTACAGAGTCTCGTTCGCGACTTGGCCTCGTTACCCAGAGGTGCGCTTGAGTTACACTGCCAATGAAACCCAATGATTCAGAGATGACGGAGCACCATTGGGTAAGTACAACTGTGGGAAGAAGCCAAGAGAAGCTGCAGGACTGAGATGTGGGAGAGAGGGAAGGACACGGGGAGAGTAGTAATTCAAACCGGGATGAGCCAACGATCCCTCTGTCCAGAATGCAATGTAGTAGTATGAACCCGCTGGCCTTAGAGCAGTGCTGGACAAGTTACAATTTTACAAATTACTAATTGACAAAGCAATCACATTACTGTTATACCTAGCTTGACATCGCCAGACTAGAACCAGTCCGGCACCTTACCATTCATTTTTGATTTCCAAGGGGTGTTATCATAAGGAAGACCAAAATACCTCTGGAGGATTCTACGTAGGCAATTGGGTAGACCTACGTAGAACCCATCAGATCAACAAAATGTGTGTCATAGCACTAAAGCATGCAAGTTGGGCCGTGCTCGGTTTTGGTTTGTCCTTATTCAACATGGCACCCAGGTCACAAACTTTCTCAAATTATAGCAAAAGAGGACACAGAAGTAAGTTTCTGAAAACATTCAAGTCCAAAAATTGGCATCGTCTCATGAGTTCTCTAGCCTTTTTATTACCCTCAACTTCATTGATAACATTCAATCTCAAACAATGGACAGACTTGTCAGTCATCATATCAAACAATATTAGATAAACAGTTGTGATTGGCCTGCCGAGTTCCAGACTGGGTGGATATCTGTCTGAACGGGAGGGGGACCAGACGCATCTGCCAAGGCAAATAAAACATGAGCTCGGCGGATTCGTCGGGTGCCCAGACTGTTACACATGTAACTGCTCAAAATTCCAGCTAACCACGTCTGGTGCTATCTTGCAGGTCACCTGAGGAACTGGCCACATACACACCTGACTGAATTATACCAGAAACCCTGGAAGAAGCATTGCCAGACACCAAATAGTCAGGACCTAAACACAGGATTTGATCATGACCAACATAAAAAACAGCTACCTTTACCACTCTCTTAATGGTTGATAGGAATATTCATATTAATATACAGCTATTACTAGCTGTATGTAATGTCATGTGTTTTAACATCAATGATATGTTGCCCACAATAGATTTTAATTACTAATCCTTTTTCTTTCACTCTATCCACCAACTAAAGGCCTTTGTGCTGCTTGAAACCAACCTTGACTTTTTCCCTTTTGCTCTACTATACAAGACGATTAAGCTTTCTTCTAACTAAATCAATACATAAAACAGATCAAAACATATTAAAGGCAAAGTGTTTTCAAGGAAAAAAAGGATGAGCAGGTATGATGTCCATTAAGAAGGTCACTTTGCCAATATTAGCAGTGGGAGATGAACTCTGCCTGGCTTTGTCCTTGGTTGTCAGACAGTGAGGTAAATCAGCAGCTAAGGGGATTAGCTTGTTTCACACACAAGTTATGCTTTACAGTTGATCACTGAAGACATCATGCGATGGACTTATTGTCTTGGGCCCGCTACGTCGAAACCCTTGTATTTCTTTTAAAGTAGCTAACAGGCATATAATGAAAGAGATGAAGTAAAATATGAGTGAAAGCAATACCTTCAATCGTCATCATATCGATCTCTTTACATAAACTCATATACTACAAAACCAGACAAATATATTCTATTTATTATCCTTAAGACTACAAAAACTACCAAATATACACATTTGCGGCTAGAGTTGGTGATTTTTGGAATTTTTGCTTAATAAAGAGAGAAAAATAAATTGGAATTCAATCGAACTTATTAATTGATTCAATGTGTTAGCTCTATTTGTTTAACTGTCAGACAAATAGTTTATTAAGACATCATTTTGTTTCACATTTTGCAGATGTCAGGGTGGTTATTATAAAACTGTTTGCTCGTAATTTAGCAGTGATCAAGCAAAAACCTTCCGCACAGCTGACACTGGTTGGAGTAAACATGATCGCGCATACACACACACTCACACATAAATGGAAACTAACCAAGCTAACCAGCATCACAGGAGTAATCTAGCTGGTGTGCTGCAGGGCAAACTGCTAGGCAACCAGCTGACCTAAATAGCACTCATTACGTCACCACTACTGACAGTTGTAGTAGCCACAGAGTGACTGCTGTGACCTCTACTGTAATTTCACTTATAGGACTTCAACCCTGAGGGGTGAGGGAGGGGAGGAAGAAAAAAAGAAGAAGCATAAGGCGAGTATTTGAGGGACTTGTACTTGGTTGAATGAAGGAAGAAAGAGAAATCACAGGGAAGGGGCAGGGGGGGGGGACTGTAAAACGTGTGTGTGTGTGTGTGTGTGTGTGTGTGTGTGTGTGTGTGTGTGTGTGTGTCAGTCTGTGTTGTTGATCTAGAGGACCAACAAGCTGGTAGGCTGGTTGCTGCTGGGCTGTGGGATTAAGTGGGCTTGTCTGGCTGTGGGTGGTGGCGGGAGGAAGGGGAGGGGAGTGTTATTGTGGAAGACCACGGGTGACAAGAGAAGAGGATGGAAGATGACGGGAGAGGGGTGAGCTAAAGGGCTGGGGTCGGAGTTTGGACACGGGTGTGTGGGATGGGGGGGGGGGGGGGTACAGCTGTATGAGCTGCTGAGGGAGTCGAAGAAACGCTGTAGTTACAGGAGAGGTGTAGAAGGAAGAAAGAGCAGGGTCTGGGGGGTTTCGGTGAAATATGGCGGTCGGCGGGCGACGCTCGTGCTGCTGTTGCCGGAAGCTCTGCCAACCTGTCCAACCGCAGACGCACAACAGATGCGGCCTCAAAGATGGATTATTTGACATGAACGTGGATCATCCCACGACATGTAGCTCGGCTTCTGACCTTTTCCACCCATCCCCCCCCCCACCCTCCCACTACCACAAAAGGGTGGGCTGGCTGCCCCAGTCTGAGCATGTGGGTGGGTGGGTGCGTATGCCGATGCATACAAGAGGAACTGCGAGTGGCAGTGCATGCATTAGTGACAGGAGATCTTCGGTGGCGCTTCAACTGGTTCGTGAGACTATGTGAGTGTCCTCTTATTGGACAGAACACTCGTCATTAGACAGAATCAAAAGATCAAATGAAAGAACAGGTGGCCGCGTTGTGACCTGCGCCTTTTGGGTTCGCCTGAAATGCATGCCTGTGTGTTGTAAAAGTTTGAGTAAATAGTCCCCTGAGTCAGTGTTTGTGTGTGTGAGAGAGTGTGTGTGTGTGGGTGTGCATGTGTGTGAGTGTGTGTGTGTCGGGGGCAAGAGCAAAGCCACGGACTAGTCTGGTTTCCCACAGACCATCCCAGTCTGTGATTAGCTGGATTAAGTGACAGCTGCCCAAATGGTTGGAACAAGATAGATGGATGGGCAGGGGGATAAAGGGGAGGAGTGGGGGGAGGGAAGGGGGAAAGGCTACTGAACAAAGACCCTTGTCCCAACACCGTAACTCACCCCCATCCCAATCAAAACCATTGTCCACGAAGAGACACAGTCAGCACGAGGACAATTAGTGTCAGCATGTGTGCTACTGAGCCTGGGCAGGACTGTTGCACGGGTGAAGTCAAAAAAAAAAAAAAAAAAGGGCTGCCAGTGGTTCTCGCACAAGTCCTGATCATCCATTCAACTTTAAAAAAAATGTTTTCAATAATCCTCAACTCATATAAAAACGTGTATATATGTATATGACTGTGTCAAATACTTCATCTGAGACTGTGAAGCATCCACTGTCAGTCAAATCTCCAAAACCCTACCCGGCCCTTCCCCTAATGGATTAGAGGATTTACTCAGAGAAATCCTAGTTTTCAAGTCAAGAAGGGGGGGCATGGCGTAAAAAAATAAATGAATAAAAATGTAATGTTTATGTGTCATGTACTATGTGAATCTGTATATGCTTTGAAATGATGTAACACCATCTATGCATTGCATGATGTTAAAAAAAAAAAACCCAACCCCTAACTAAAACAATCATCGCTTGATGCCAGGTAGTCTTTCAAACTGCTCACAAAAAAGGGTTCGACTCTCTACTAATGAAGGCAGAGAATGTGGTAGTGGTGATGTCTGGGGAGAGCCACAGGTGTAGGTTCCCACGCCAGATGAGGGCTGGATGGGTGAGTGGATGAGTTGGCCATTTAAATAAAATGGGGATGGGTGGAGGGTAGGGAAGAGACACAGAGAGTTGGCAGTGGGAAGTGGAAGCCGGGGCAGGTTGGGGGTCACTAAGCATGGGATCTTGCACGCTTCTTTTTCAAAAGATGGGGTCAGCGCTCTGCATGCAGGGGTTGGCGTGCAGGGTTTTGCATTCGAAGAATACTAAGAATGTGAGATCCGGGGCCTTGGTGTGTAATCCTGTGCGAGATGCCGAGTTTCGGATCTGGAATGTTAGATTGAGCTTTGAGAGTTATTCCAAAGTGGCTGGTTTCTTTTGATTTTCATGCAACAAACTCCAATGTATTTTAAAAAATAATTTAAAAAAACCCTTGGTAACTTCAAGCTATTTCTGCTTCCCATGTCATTTAGAGGTGACCTGGATGCCCACCTCCCTGTTCCCAGCTCCTCCACGGAGAGTTCTCCACTGACATTTCCTGATTTATTGCCTTCTGATGGGACATGAGGTCATCACGATTCATCCCATGGCCAGTAATCGCTGCATGTAATCTTCATTAATCTGTGATGTCAATCCCAGCTTTTGGTTTTACTAGGGCTGAGTCTACACTATTCTAGTGAGGGCACTGCGCTACACCACATAGAAAGGCCGGGTTGGACACAAAAGCACATGATGTATCTTGTCTTAGAAACTAGTGCTGAAAATACGGATGAATAATTATCATCATTATGGGCATAAATGGATAAAATCCACCCGAAAATGGAAGAAGAATACACTGAAAATAGTCCTATACGCTATGTGCTGCATCTTCTATTCTAAGTAGTCATTAGGACTAACTGGAAATGAAAGATTTTGGTATGATTAACTCTTAATGAATAAGGGTCATTAGTGATGGGACACAGCAGACCCATGCGGTTTCACACTGGAGAGGAGCTTGTAGGGGTTTGGGGGTTGGTGGGGAGTAGTAGTAGCAGCTTCTTCTTGTATTTAAAGGTAAAAAGTAGATGTATATGTGTGAAACCGACATCCTGCCTGGTCAGTGAATGAGTCTAGCTCCTGAATCTGATCAGAGGTTCAGAGATGAGGAACCTCCAGTGGTAAAATCCTTGCAAATGTGGCGATGATGTTGGCAACCAGAGATGTACAAGATGGATGGTTTTTGACTCTCGCGGAAAGTCACACTGAACATGTCTTTGTTTTTCCCTGAGCTGCAATTGGACAAAATTTGAGCTCCAGGTGATGTCCCAACACTTTGATCAAAAGTGTCAATGTAAACCTCTTAAGGACTCATGTAGGGCTGCAACAAAAATATATTTGTGACCAGGTGTTTTTTTCGAAGTCGATAAAATGCCTGAAAATTGAGTCCAAGGTGATGTCTTCAAATTTCTCATTTTGTCCAACTACTAGTCAAAAACTAAAAAGCTATTTATTTTACAATGACACAAAAACAGAAGAAGCAGAACCTGTAAATTGTTGGTGTTTTTACTCAATCAATTATTAAAACTATCAACTAATCAAAAAAAGTGTGGTTAATCCATTTTCTGATGATTGGCTAATTGATGTTACAGTCCGCAACCTGGAACATCAACTTCACAAACAAGAAAGTCCTGTCAAGCCCTTCGATCCAAATATTGGTAATCAACAAGTACCATCAAGATATCAAGATACTTCCTCTTGTACAATACTGCCTTGCACTTACAGTAAGTTGCGTCCCAACTCAGAATTAAACATGAAGAGGTCTGTGATGCTTCTTAAGAACTAGACAACCTCCAACCAGTGTGCCAACCTCTTTCCACAAACATATACAAAGGAAAATGTCTGCAATTATGTGCTAAACTAAACCCTGTCCTACTTGACGCCATGTGCCAGGTCCACAAGAGAAGTAAGGCACCACTGACCTGAGACTCAAGGAATTTTAAAAAGACATTTTTAATGTACACTCCTACGACTAAAATGAGGGCTTGAGAAAGCAGGTTACACACTCTCTCTCTAACAGTCATATGTCTGCTGGTGTAGAGAGGTGGAGGACTGCGAAGCTCTGCGTGCAAGTCGCCTGCCAAAGTCGTGTGCCAAGAGATGTCGCACTGAAGGCAAGGCATTTTGGCTGGCTGGTGTACGCCGGCTGTGCACACACACACACGGCCCATTGAGCATGCTGCTACTATGCCAACAGGGTCATTAGCCATGCACTTCCAATACAACAAACCCCTCCCCTCCCGGTGCTAATTAACCAGCGTGATCCGAGACTATGCGACACGTTAAACAAACACCGACGCACGCACGCTTGAAAAATGGGAATGACTGGACATAGATATCATAAATATGCCCACGTATTTACTTACTGTAGAGTGGTTAGAGATGGAGAAAATGGAAGTATCAGTAAAAAATTGCATGATAAAAAGCTTCAAAAGTAGTTTTTAAATCACTAAAAAGGTAAGTCAGCTTTCTTGTGCATCATCATGTGCCAAAGCTCAACTCTGCTGCGCTCTTGGATATCTCTCAAGTAAATAATCAGGTGTTAATTTGCCCGAAGAAGAAGTCGTCTAAGAAGTACTAAAGCAACAGACGTGCTTCAGAAACATTAACGGGCTAATTCCTGATCCAAAGCAACAGGGCGCCTGACTGGAGAGCGATACAGCACCGCCTCCAGCCGAGCCCCATTATCATTTCAAACAGGTTCAACAGTACAGTGACAATTTAACTGCCCGTGTAATGACATGCTTTAATTACCCCCGCAAGGAGCCCCTAGCACCTGCACACCATTCATTTAACAAGAGGCAGGGGACGCGGTGGGCCACGGCAACACGCTACTTTACAACAGACGAATCAATGCCGAGCTACAATGGAAATACACACACACACATGCTGAGACACAACTCACAACTGCTCACTAATGCACCTGAGAGTTACGCCACATGTGCTCGATACCTGACGTAGCTGCTGCTTCATCAGTCATTTACTGGAAGCTGAATCATTATTCCAGATAAACAAGATGTTGTCCGCAATCTCCGAACCCGCCTAACAGCAGTCCATATGCATTTTTAAAGAGTGAGTTAAGATGTTTGAACTGTGCTCTTACAATGCTGCACCTGTCAGAGTTACTGGCCTTAATTTAAAAGGTAATCTTCTGTTGTGCTCCAGGATAATCAGACAGATTTCCTGCCAAATCAACTCTGTGGCAAATTAAACTTAAATATTGATGTGTCCGGTACAGGTGTCCCAGGGGTTCCTTCAAGTCACCAAACTCAACCCACAAAGTACCCAGTTTAAGTCCGTGTTAAGTCCAATGTTGTTGCATTGCACGTTCCTCTTCATTTCCTGTCATCTCTCTATTGTCAGCAATTTAATAAATGCATATAATGCCCCCAAAAGTACTTTAGACAAAATAATCCCAACACATTTGATTCCTGCAAAGCTAGTGCAGGGCCATGTAGCGGAAAAATGTATCACGATAAAATACTTATAATATAATTTTTAAGGCCTCTTTTTTTAATACAGAGCAGGATGAAAAGGCTGAACTTAAACCAAAAAACTGCCATACTAGGAGCTCTTATTTTCTTTTTCAAATCAACAATTATCAACAACATACCTGTTAAATGGTTGGGTGTTTGTATGTAGCACGCTCCATTATCAAGGGATATGATAGACTGTTTATGAGCCAGGAAGGAAGTACACTTGGTCTTGGTTTGTCCAGTCAACCAAACTTTGCACATTTGTTATGCGTCTTCATGGTGTTTTACATTTACTGCAAACCGCCATGAAGTTCCATTGAACCATTTTTTTGCATATCGCTATGGTTTTATTGTCTAGGCCTAACATCGGATTAATTTGGGCCTCAGATATTACAGAGATGAACTTACTCAGGCAGGCATCCTTGACATACTTATGAATGCACCCACAGAAACACCTGCAACATCACAACCAACAGACTCCTAATGAACATCATTTTTGCTATACCAGTCAACACATGTGATCAGCTTCAAAATACAGAATCTATACAAATCTTATCAAAGTTATCTGCAACTTAAATCTGTTTGCTTCATTTTGCGTAAAAGTGGGAGCATGTTCCCTGCATTGACCTTATTGACACATTGTGGGTTTCCCTGCAGAGGATACAGTACTGTGGCTATTTGGTATAGTTCCTCAGCTACTTTACACAAGTTCATCATGCACCTGTTTTAATAGCTCTACTGAAACTATAATATAAATGTGACAATAGCCCCACAGACTTCCTTTCTTGAACTGGCTGTTAAGCTACATCCAACTTACTATAAGAAGTGCATTGTATTTCTGTTGGGACGGTTTCCATGACAGCCCATAACCACTCTGAGTGCTGGTTTACACATTCAAAAATGATGAAGCCACTTGGTGCATGATGGTTTGCACTTAGCCATCGACCTGAGCAAGAATAGAGAGTCTATTTCCATACACTGTGGCTACAGGATACGTCACATCCATTTTGCTTTTGAATGCCTCAGTGGGGGGCTGGGGGGGGCACGCTATCATGAATTGCTGGCATCAATTCACCATCGCTTTCATCTAAAAATAGATACTTAAAAATTTGTGATTACTGTATTGTGATAGCTGCTGGTTAGCTGGAAGGCTAAAAAGACACTAAGTTGGAGTTGTAAATGCCTAACCTCAGAACAACTGTTGAACTAAATGAACAACCAGATATAGGATGGACTGGCAGCTTCGCAAGCTAACTAGGTAAGGAGGACAGTTGCACAGGGAAACTGGTGCATTTTGGCACAGGCAGAAATGTGCCCAAAATTAGTAGAAAGTCACTTGAACTGCTGACACATGGAGCAGTGCTAATAAACCTTTCACAAGATCACAGAAAGTCAAAAATGGAAATATATATATAAAGAATTTGATTTGATGTTGCGAAACTTGACCAACCTTTATGAAAAACAGTGAAAATACCTAAAGCCAGTAATGAGATGCAGATTCTTCAACAAAACAGCTGATTCATTGACCCCTCCTCGCCCCCAACAACAACAAAAAAAACAAGATTCATCACTGGACTGATATGTCCAACCTCAAGGACCCAATACAAACTAAAAACATCCTCCTGAGGCAGCCTTTCAATGCTATGAACCCTAAAAGCAGTTATTTACCACTTAGACAATACAAAATCCACTTGTGTACCTTCTTGTGAGATCCTAGAATCAACAAAACAAAATGTTCTCAGAGGAAATCCCTGCAGCCTCCTCCTCCACACCGTAACACAGATCCATTTAATATTAAGAATGTAGTCAGAGTCAGATGGCGATGACAGAGGGCTTCCACAGGGCAGCTGTCCATATCACACAGTCAATACTACACTGCATCTTTGTTGATGAGCAAAGTGACAACACAGATGTCAGACTTGTAAAAGTCTCTGACGACAGGCAGCGGTACGTAAGACTTGTAAAACACAATGTGCAGTGTCTGAAGGGGAGGGCCTGGTTAAGGAGAAATCAGGGCAGGAGTGATGATGATTATTTCAATTCCGTTACCTTCTTACTACACACATACTGTGGGATATGAGAGACAATAAGTGTAACAGCTGCCATTTCTAATTGTCTCATCTTATTGCAATGACTGATGTGATTGCACAAAAAAAGCGTAGGATGGAGTAAAATATTTAAAAAAGGAAGTGAAATCCTACTACTGTTGTTTGCGAAGCTAATAATGAGTGAAAGTTAATAAGTTAATGAGTGAAAGGGGGCCTTAAAGAGACAGGAGCTAAAACGGCCTGTTTCAGACATAGGCTGAACTAATGGGCTACATAAAGAACCAGTATAAGATAATAAAAATGAGTTATTTTTGACTAATGACTGTTAATTATGCAGAGATATTCCAGTAGAGCCCCAGAATAAGAAGCCAAAATGTCTCCTATGCTTCATGAGTAATAATTTCTATTATCACATAACACGAATGACAAAGATCGGAAACTCAGAATTTAATAATTATAAATGACTATAAATAAATAAAAACACATACAATAAAAAACATATGTACATATATTAAACTTGAATTAAGAGAGGATCAAATATACATAAAATATTGCCTACATAACTTTAAACTTTTTTTTTTTTTTTTAAATATCAGTGCATATCGGGCAACATATAGGCCGATACTGATATATATCTGCGATAGGCCAATATTGGCTCTAATTTCTTTATGGCTTCATGTAATAAAGAGGCAATTTTAATAACTTATCAGTCGTGAAAAAACAAATTTGAACATGTTTTTCATATAAAACCTAAAATCTGAACAATAAAAAAATAGAAATCTTGGAAGGAGGTGTACCACAATAATAAGTTCAGACATGTTTCATACAGTCTTGTAACTGAAGCATGAGCTTTCTTATCGAAGCTATCACCTCTGTTTCTGTCTCGCACGCTAACCCTAACCACAGTTCATCCCAGAGGATCCCTCTCACATGTTGCTTAATTAGGGAGCTGAAAACAATCTGGAGAAATCAAAAATGGCTGAAATACATTTATAGAGCCTAAGCAGCACTTTTGGAGAACAGAGGGCTCTTGGAAAAAAGCTGACATTTCACCTTGGGAGTTCTGGCTGACTGACTAATTGCATAATCAATACAGATCTGGGCTGAATCACAGGTGAGACTCGTGTGAGTGGCTTTACCACAAAAGAGGATGGATGGGGGAGGGAGTCACAGCAAGGAAGGATAATTGTTTACTAGAGGCCTATGTAGCCGTCTCCTAGCAACAGCTCTGACAAGCTCTGTATCAGGTGTGGCGAACCACGGCGGCCGCTGTTAGCCTTTGGTACTGTGAGTGTGTATTCATCCGAAATATAGCTACTTAACTGCTGTCTCAGGCTGAGATGAGAGGAGAGGGAGGAAGGGGGAAATACACACTAAAGCCACTACTAAAGCATCTGTCCTACTTCTTTCTAATATTAAGCATTACACTGTGTCTGTACAGTGTCCCAATTCTTATTTCGCCCCCCCCCCTTTCACACAGAGCTCAGATCTTGTTTTCTCATTAGCACGAAGTGCAAGCGTTAGCATGGAAGACAACCAGAAACAACAATAACACGAGACAGAGACAGCTGACTTGATACGCTTTTGTGGAAATTTCCGTAATTTAGTAAAATCTCAAAGGGTACAGCTTGCACACATATGAAAAAGAGCTTAAAAACAAGCACCCTGTTGGTTGTCTTTTGTTACCATTTGAACATTTGACACTAAATAAGCATCCAAGCCTGATGTATTTATGAACATGTAAATCAAATAGAAAAAAAGTCCTACCTGAAGACAGAGCTCTGGACCAACTTTCTGTCATTCATGCTAAATTGCTGCCTGGATCAACATACAGGGTGGATGATACTGGTGAATGTTCTTAGCTACTTCAGCACAAAAAATAGATTTTCTGCAACATTTAGCACATTCAAATAACTGTATTCTTAAATCTATAGAAGGACAATATCCCCATTACAGCAAAGGTCATCCATGTCACATATCCCTGCAAACTAAGGGCTGGATAGTCAGTCAGCCTTTCCACTGAAATCTTTCCGAAGTCAAAAATGAGACCCCAAGAGTCAGTTCTTGCAACTTTTTGGAAACCAACTATCTGACTCACTTCACGCACTGACTGGCCAGGTGTGCTAAATTGAGAAATTAAGCCAGTGTTGAACTTCAACTTGAATCTCAAGCCCTCATTTTTCATGCTTCAGACAGCTACTTTCACGACTTTTTGCATTTACAACAGGGCGAAACACTACGAAAGCCTTGACGAAAGACTGTCCCAATGTGTTCACCATTATTCCCATTTATACAATACGTTGTTAAGACAAAAAAGACATCTAAAAAGGACAGAACTTTTGTAGAGAGATCAGAGAAGCAGTGTGAAGCAGCCAGGAGGAGGTTATGATAGACTTTCTGCGTGTCTGTTCGAAAGTGGCCTAAACACTGTCGTCTTCTGAACAGGACGAACAGCACATTGTACAAACCGGTTCGGTCCAAGAATACTGAACCCTTAACACACACATCCACCCACCCATTCCAAATCACAGTGATTCTTGGAAGTTATTTAAGATTGTTCCAGATTTCAAAAAAGGCATAAATGGATTTAATACTAGAACAACTTTGAAGGTAGATCTTTGTGTCAGACTTGGGTGGTCCCACACACGCACTCCAAGAACTTATAGCACTTGTACTTGACTTAATGCCAGGAGTATACATGCCTGACAGTAGCACAAAAAAGCATGACAATAACACTGCGTGCGAATGAGTTGCACGTGGCGAGCCAGAGCAGTGAGCCAAAACCATTCAAATTATTTGGATTTGTTCCAGTAAAAACAATCTCGAAGATCCCCTCCAGACATGTTTTAAGATGTATATAAAATACTCTATTTTGACTAATAATTTGTGTCAGGGTTAGGGTTAGGGTTTTTTTCCACCAAAAAAAAAAAAAGTATCTTGTTAAAATCCTTTAAATGGCTTCTACCTCTTCTCATTCATTAAGAAATTCTATAAATATGCAATTATTTCTTATTTCTAAAATGTTCCTGCTGGACACAAGATGTATTTTACTTCACTGTAAAGTCCATTCTCTGCACTTGAGGCTTCAAGTTTCCACATCTCACTTTTGTAAATTGAATACTGAACCGAGATTGGTTCCACACTAGTTGTGATGTCACAAATCATGCTCGTAGGCTCGTCCCTTTAATTTAGATTTTCAGTGAGCTAAGGGAAACTTTCCACTTTCAGTAGATGAAAGTGAAAACAGCCTTCTTGTGTCAAACTCTGCACATACATCATTCAGCACAGTGAAGCTTAATTATCCAACTGTATGAACAAGAAGAAAAACATTTGAGGGGGGCTTTAAGCAAGTCTGTGCAGATTGAGATATCATTTTAATGTGAATGAGACACAGAAGGGCGTGCATGAGCAGTAGACCAAAACAAACCAACTTGACGCACTTTACATCCCTTGATAAAGATATTTAAAATTGCCATGACTGAGTATTTTTTGAGAAAGTATGTCATTTATAACTCCTCAAGCTCCTTAAACAACCATTAAGCTTCTTAATCTTAATGTAGTCGGTGGCTGCTGCAGATCAACTACAGATCTGGCTAACTACATGCATCCATTTACTAGCCGAGTGAGAAAGGAGCTCTCATACATATCCAAGTTCAGACAGATACAGTTACAGCAGGCTCACATCAAACGGACGTCCGGCTGATGTAGCTGGGGGGTGGGGAGGGACAGGGAGGGGCAGAGAAATTCCACCGGCAATTTCATTAGTGATCAAATGGAAGTAAGACGTGTCTCTCTCCCTCTTGCTCTCTCGGCTAAAGTGCAGACACAGCATGGGCCAACAAAATGGAAACTCAATCAGACGGTCAAACGAGGCCTTAACTTGGTCAGCTGGCTGCTCAACCGAGTGTTTGACGTCTGTTCCATAAGGATACTGGTGACTTTAAAAAGGGCTGCAACTAATGGTTATTTTCATTACCAATTAAATCAGATTCATTTCTTATTAGTCGATCAATCGTTTAGTCTATGAAATGTTACAAAATGATATTCACAATGTCACAGAAGCCTCTTTAAACTTCTTTTGTCTGAATAACAGTCTAAAATGTTTAGATATTCAATTTACTATTATATATGAAAAGGAAAAACTCAAATGTTCAAACCATCAAATATTTTACAACTTTGCTTGACAATTATCCAGATTAATTTTCTGACAATTGACTGATTGAATTACTTATCATTGCAGCTCTAATAGTTCAACATTTTAACATATATATTTCTTACTTTTTTCTTGTTGTGTCTGTATGATGAATACAGAGCTGGAGCAAGGATGTGGTTAGCTTAGCTTAGCATAAAGACAGGAAACGGTGAAACAGCTAGCCTGGCTTTGACCCAAAAATGAATAAGCCCACCAAAACCTAACCTACTATACCAAATGCATCTTGTCTGTTTCATTTAATACATTTACAGAAATGTAAAAACCATTCATCATTTTAGAGGAGTTTAACGCTGTAACTATTTCTTGCCGAACAACAGCGTATCCATCCACACACGACTTCTGTGCTGCATTTCCAGTAACTACAAACAAGTTGCCAAATATAATCTGAATGTTGGCTAATATTTACCTAGATATAGTTACAGCATGCTCCCCCTTAAACCACAAATTGTTTTGACATTTCTCTTTATTATGTGTGGGTTAAAAAAAAAAAGATTCAGTGAGTTTTAGGAGGTATTGGTAGGGGTAGTTTCAAACTTTGGAGAGAACAAGGCTAGCTGTTTCCCCATTTTCTAGCCTTTACGCTAAGCTAGGCTAATAAAGTTCCACACTACTTTCAAAGAAAGAAAGCAAATACGATTTATTTCCCAAAATAAACTATTCCTTAAAACCTAAATACAAGTGTGAAGCCGGTAGACTAAAGCATTAGAGGAGAAAAATAATGACTAGTTAACACAATTATTCCGGCAGTTATGCTCATTTATTTCAAGAGTAAATACTCAAGCTAGTACATTCTTTAAGTTCGCTGAAATCTCCTGTCTTTCTCACTGTGGCTAAAAACTCCCATTTCAAATACATTTCCTTTGCTTAAAATAATTAAAATGAGTGAAATACAAAGCAAATAACAGCTTAACAAAATATTCAAACCCATAAGCAGAGAACCCTCCACTAGCATAGTGCATTTACTGTAAATTCAAACATGTAAAGGAAGACTGAGTGTAGGCTGAGCTCAGGGGTGGCAGCAGCATCAGTCAGTCAGTCTCTTTACTGGCCTGCTGGCAAGAAAATCCATCACTAAGAATCATTGGAAGATTTCCAAAGAATGGATATGCATCATGCAATCTGAGTAAAATCAGCCATTAGCAAGTGCATCACACTGGTGTGATGATAACTGAACCAGCATCTCTCTCTCCCTCTCCCTCTCCCTCCCTCTCCCCCTCTCCCTCTCTTCACAGAATAAGCAGCTCTTCCCAGAAACGTGGGATGATTTTCATTGTCACGGCCCAACTGCACCACAACTAGACAGGGAGATGAAAAGTGTTCTTTGAGAACAGGCTCGAGTGTCAATTCAGAAAATTTAATTTGAGGCTCCAAAGAGTATTTTTCACATCTCAGCATTTCAAGGTCAATTTAAAAATCACTGCGTGTGTCTGATTTTTATAGGAAAATGGTTCAATATGGACTGCTTTGATCTTGGAAGAACACATATGCCTTCAAAGCTGAACTTCTTGAGAACATTTGGTAAAAATAAAGAGTCTTACAGTCCTGAGTCGAACTTTCAAGTCAACTAACTTGCAAAGACTGGCACAACTAAGCTGCCATGTACACCAGAATTGATCAGAAACATACGTTTTCTCAGGAAAATGACACATATAGACTGCATGTCTCGTGATTTTTGGCACCTAATACAAATTTTTACAGCTCTTAATAACATAATACATCTCAAAACACTTTATGCAAAATAATTATGAAATAATGCATGACTTTCATTTTAAGACTGCTGAAGCCAGGTTCGGGGATGACAAGAGTAAAGCCCACATTGGTTTCCATTGGACTTAAAATGGGCAGTTGGCCAGATGACACAGCCATATAGTACACTGAATCTTTGTTTCTTCGACAACGCCACAGCTAGTGACCCCTCCGGCTCGTTGTGACATCTGGCACTGGAATAGTGCACCGTTATCAGCCCGGACCACTTAACAGAAAGACAACACACCAGAATAACCCTCTTCACCTCTGCCTTGAGGTGTCAGTCAATGCTTTGAATAAAGAGACTCCCAGAGCTCCATATCTGATGTGTTGGTGATTGTTAGATGTGTGATCTTCTATGCTTGTCATTTCAAATTAAATCCAGAAAATGTATTAGCTAACATGTTATGTGTTGCACCCACTTCAACACCTGATGGTCTACACAATAGTCTTACTCATTAAAGATAGCATATGTCCTTTACTGGGTGAAATCACACCTTTGCCATTTTACCCTGAAGCTTTAAATTGTCAACACAGGCAGCTGTTGGTTGACTAAAGGTGGACCGCCTCTAATGGCTGTGGGAAAACCTGAAATCATTAAGTACACAAAGACAAAACCTGACCCATGAGGTCTTACACAAAAGACCACAACACATATCCTAGCACACAGATATAGTTTACTTCAACCTTTTACTGCTCAATTTTCAAAAAAAAAAATCAAACCAATCACTCCAGCTCTACTGTAAAATACAATGTGGTGGTTTGTACAATAGTCCAGTTCCTTTAACAAACTACAGCACGACCACTAAGTAAAAATCTAAATGAAAACATTACATTAAAACAGACTCAACAGCATGATGTCATCAAACACCACAAGTGCATCCCTAAAATAAAAAAACTAAAAGCATGTTCAGTGCTACTGTACAAGCATTTTTTTAACAGTGTGGCAGTCGAAACATGCACAAGTTATTCACGTAACTAATCCACCAGCTATCACTCATCTACAGTCAGACGAGCTTAATTGCCCTGGAGGGGCCACCAGGGGCCACCTGGCACCCACAGCAGGAGAGGGGAAGCTGTGGGGTGCAGAAAAGGGGGGGGGGGGGGGGGGGGGGGGTGTAGAGAGGTGTACGGCCAGCATTACCAAAACCATTGCCCGCAGGCACCATTCACTTCAGCTGAAGGCATGCTTCACACTCGCAGCATGTCACTCATTCACGTCATTATAGAGAATTAATTGGGAGCATCCATCCATCACATAAAACCAGGCTACGCTCCCAAATACAGTACATGCCATTCTAGTATAAAGAGGATATCACACATGTCTCCTGTGTGTGTGACATGAAAGATAAGTTAAGCCATTATAATTGTTTATGATAAACACACTATGTTCAACTTTTGCAGCTGATTTTCCTGGTACTTCCCACAAAACTGGCAGCATTGAGCAGTGAGAACCATTCCTAAAAACATACATCTACCAAACATCACTTGATGGATCATATGAATTTGCCCTTAACGCCCTCATGAATCAGCAAATGTCATGTTCTCAGGTAAACAGTGTCGCCATAACCGTCTCTCCCATGTGAGAAGTAGCAGAGTTCCCCCTGTAGGGTCTACATATCAAAGCATTTCCCCCAGTCTAATTACTCTATCATGGCCTTGGCAGGTGCAAGCTGGTGGACTGGAACAAAGCCAACCCTCATATATCAGGGCAACTTTAAAAGATGACCCAGACGACACTGCGAACCACTGTAGCTGCAACCGGATCCTTGTGAAGCATGCAGTCGTTTAACCGTGATAAGTGTCAAATCTTATAAAAGGACAGGATGCTGCTAAGAAGCCTGTTTCGAGGGGTGCATCTCCTCTGCAAAGGCAAGGAGTTTTTGGCACCAATTTGTTCTAATAAATATCAGCTTTTATACATTAAAGCAGCAGTACAATCACACCTTTTATATCAGCTTCTTACTGTCAACCCTTGTAGAGCTTTTTACTGCAAAGATGACAAAAAGTATTAACTTTTATCCATAAAGGTGTTGCTACATGTAGTGCATTGGATGTATGCAGAATGGGAGAGTGGCTCCAAACCATCCATATATGGTTTTATGATGTGTTCACCCAAATATACACCAGAAGATGGACCAAATTTTAAACATGGTTTAGTGCTGTGCTCTCCTCAGATGAGAAGGGGATCAGGAAACCCTGCTTTAAGGTATAACTGAAGCAATGAATCACACTCACCGGCCACGCAAACTGGAATGGGATCAAAATCTTGCCAGCCTCGTCGAATTTGTTGGGGTTATTCTTTGCGCCTTTAAAAGAAATCGTATTTCCACCGAGAACTTGCGTAGATCCAGCCCCAAACCTGCAGGGGCCGGTGGTGGTGACCTCCACCTGGTACTCCTTCAGGCACACTTTGAAGTAAGTGTCGCACTCGTCTCGGGTGCAGCGCAGGTCCTGGGAGCTCCTGGATCCGTCGCAGCACTCCCCTACCGCCAACTCGCCGTTTACATTCTCCACAGAGATCAGCTGCAGCTCGAAATAGCCGGTTGACTGGGACACCTAGAAACAACATTTTTAAAAAGAGCAACATTATTTATACACTCATATTAAAAGCCTACACGCTGCTTCAATCAGTGCGTAAAAATGGACAAGTGGCCAAACATTACGCTCAATTAAAACCCCATAATAAAGAAGACGTTTAAAGATGGGAGGTGGATATTCCTAAAAAAAAAAAAGATTTGTTGCACCATGAATGGACCACGTGAATACCCTACAGTTGGCAGGCTTGAAGGTGCTGGTGGTTTGTGTGTGTGTGGGGGGGGGCTTTCAGACAATCAGGTTACTCTCAGACGGGAGCAAAATGAACCGCTGCAGCAGCCCAATTGATGCAATGCAACTTACAACTTCTTGTTAGGGTTCAGGCCTCATTCCCTAAATATAAAAAAAAAAACACACACACACACACACACACGCGCGCACGCACACACACACATACACACAAGCACACACCTCTCAGCATTGTAACCAAAATGGAGAGAGTATATAGCTCAATTCCTCTGACTTCCAAACCTTGTCATGGTAACGTGATCACATGCTCCACAACTGACGGCTACGTAATTCAATTATCGATTAATGTGATGCGAATTTGCAACGCCGGAGAGCAAATCTACATCTGCCCACGCCCACCAACTTTTGACATTGCTCATTTTAAACATTTAATTATTTTTTTTTAATTTTACGCATGCGGTGCGTAATATCAAAATGACCTGTTTCAAATGAAAGAGGAGCCTTCTTACCTTCGTCCATAACGTCAACAGCAGGCACACTATTGGGAAGCAATTCCTAATCCCGGTGCGATTCCACATGCCTCCGATTAATTAGAGTGACATAGGAGGGGGGGGGGAGAAGCGATAAAAAAGACAAACAGCCGCGGAACCGGCGACTAGTTCCTCCTCTTCTGACATGCAAAAATACAATGTTCACATGCGTGTTTTCTACGTCCGAATTTCACCGAGGCATTACATGCGTGTGTGTGTGAGCAGGCGGCGGATTGCAGCGCAGTGATGGTCCATGTACAGGAGTGTCCCTCCGTCAAATCTCTCCACACAGCAACTGATGTTTCGTAGCCACAGCCTGAGGAGAGGATGTCTGCTTTGATTGGCAGCTCCGCAAACCACTTACAAATTGGCCTGCGGGCAGTCTCTGAGCCAACCGGATTAAGGGGCGGACAATAGTATAATACCCCCAGCAACCCTCCTCCTCCTCCTCCACCTCCTCCTCCTCCTCTTATTCGTCCTCCTCCCCAAAACTTGAATTATATAGGCTTTCTATTGAGCTTCATTTGAACAAACCGCATTACAGCATGCAAACAAAAGCAGGGGTCCACTTTAATTAAACGCGCCCGCAAAGATATTATAATGAGCCGGGGCTATTATTTCAAATAAAGACCTTAAAAGGGGTGTCTTGAATTTAATCATAGTCTTAAATGGGCGCAGGGATGAATTTGAATGACAGTTTGTTTTTTTTGGATGATCATTTATTCCAAGCATTAAAATATAATTTGTGACAAAATCTTTCCTGAATGTTGCCTAAATTTAAGTGGCCTAATGGCTGGTGACTGACATGTAATTGGGTTATTATAATGATAATGTGATTATAGTTTGTATTACCAGTCTGGATGTAAAACTGGTTCTGAATGCCTCCTAATGTGTTTATCTAGTTGCTTTTCATTATAATGAGGTTAAAAACTACAATAATTACTAATTTACCAAATATGTAAACCTATTTGCAAATAAATATGTTTCTAAATATCTTTTTTTCTGTAGCATGACTTGCTTTTATAAGTCAAACTGCACCTTATACGCAGCACTTGCTCAGTAACAAGACTAGACTTTGTAAAGCAGCAGTTTTACCAAGGTGCTCTCCTCAGTTCAACCCCATGTATTGCAGTAGTTTAGAGCGCCCTCTACTGCTTGCATCAGTCACCAGTTAACCTGATTCCCTAAAAAAAACTGCCAATATGAAGAATTTAGATGGGCACATTTTGAATTAGATGTTATATATCACATTTCAGCTGTTCATAAATTGATATTCTATAATTTGTTAGTTTCTACATGGAGTTTGATGCTGCTCATAGTTTCCCTTTGAAGACATTTGTAAATATATTCAGTGCTTTAACACCTTGATATTTAGTTTGTCTCTACTGTATCCTGTTTAATTCACATTGTACTTCTTCCTATCTGCCCTGGTAGGAATCTTTCAAGATGCCAGCATTTGCACTTTGTCTTACTTTAGGGTATTTGCATCCCCTGACAGCGCGGTCAAGTGATCAGGTTCCTGTTGACAGGTGGCCAGTGGTGACTGCGGTTTTACATTTGAAGGTCTAAACCAGTATGTTTGCATATGTTAGATCACATTTAGCTTTTAAAAGTGATAACCATTTTTTTCAAAGCAAAGTGTTTGTTTTTTTCTTTCACCTTGCAAGCATACATTTCTTTTCATTTTCCTCTGGTACAAGAATCAATGTGTAGATAATTGAAGTCCATCACAGTGAACAGCATGAGTGTTTTTCTTGTTAATTTGAATCATTGCATGGTATAAAAAGCCATTGTAAAAGGTGACTGGTGTGAATATGATATTCTTGGTTACATTACAGAAATATTGCAACTACATGACAAAAATAAACAATGTTCACCAATCAGGTTTTAAGTTGATTTACATGCTGTATGGTTATAAATGGAAACTAATGGCAGCTTGAAGGGGAAGGAAAACATAATACCTTTTTTTATAGCTGGATCCCAATACCCAGACCAACAATTACAGTATTTTACAACCAGTCAACCACTAAACATCTTTAAACTGGATCATGACAGTGGTGCGTACAATGTAATGCTGACTACTAGTGTCGAAAACAACGACTGAAAAAAATAATTTTCCTATACTATCCCTGCTACTCCATTTCCTTTTGGCTAAAAGAGAGAAACTGTCAGTCAAAGTGTCTGTGACAGCCGCCCCCCCCCCCCTCCTCCCTCCATGTCTCTGTCTCCTTCTCATCAGGCGACTGCCAGGCCGTCAGATAGGCCTTGAAGGAGACTGCCGATAGCCTGAGCCGCCAACATTTCACACGCTGTCACAAGTACATGTGAGTGCCTTAAGTTGGATCACACCTGGTAAAGGGCTTCGAGTGGTGAAGGCGCAATGTGTAAGAGTATATATGTGTGGACATGTGTGGGCCTTCTGTAGTGTCTGACCAGTGTGGGGGGTTTAACCATGGTAGCAGTGTGATTTAGAGATATGTTGATCTGTCACTACACCACTTTGGTCCAGACTGAAATATCACAACGACTGAATGGATTCTCATGACAATACATTCATGATTGGTGCCACCATGCAGTGAACATTTCAGTTTTTTAGAGAAATATCTCAACAACTATTGGGTGGACAGTCACTAAATTCAGTACAGACATTCATGGCCCTCAGACGATGATTTCTAATGGCTTGATGATCCCCTGACTGTTCCTCTAACACCCAATAGCAGATAAAAATGTGTATTGATCCAGTGAAATATATATAAGATCCATTGGCACCATGGTTGCCAGACAATCTACCCTTCAACTTCGGTCATCCCCTGAGTTTTATTGTCACCACGAGGTTCACATTTGTTACTTTGAGAGAAATGTCTTAACAACTATTCAATGGATTTCTGTCAAATTTGGTACAAACATTGATGCTCTCCTAAAGATTGATTGGTAATCCCTTAACTCTTCATGTAATGCTAACTTCAGGTCAAATGTTTAATTATCAAACACCTTGTTCAGTGCTAAATAGCAATGTTAGCATGCTAACGTTGTTTGAAGATGGTAAACATTATCCCTGTTAAATATCAGCATGTTAGCAACGTCATTGTGTGCCTGTTAGCTGCTGATGCACAGCCTCACAGAGCTGGTTGTAGACTCTCAGTCTCCTTGAAATATGCTGTTTGATAACCAATTTTTGTGCTCTATATTGTTTTTTTTTTTTCGTGTCCATAAAATCGAAATCATTCAGTGCTTCCTCCAGATCTGCTTTCTTTTCAGAGTGGAAATGTCTCTTTAAAAGCTTTTAGACCGTAATGATTCACTAATATGAGCCTCTCCATTAAATCCATGACTAATTAAATTAGTTAAGCATCTCCTTAAGCCAGAGTGATCCACAGGATACGTTTTGGCCTGCACATAAAAAATTAATTGACCAAAGTCCTACCTAAAAAATCTAAGCAAACAAAAAAAAGCAATATAATAACTAAAGATAGTCATTTTTAGATTTTAGGCTGCTTTATGAGGCGGTGCTTTGTTACATTAGCTGTGGATAACATACAATATGTCATTAAAGACTAATATTAGTCCAATATAGCACCAAACTGTAGTATCTCCCAAATACTACCTACCAAAGGGCCTCGGGTGGTGTGTGCCTACCTTGTCTTCCTGTTTGCATACACCACATGCATGTGTGTGAGGCACAGAGAGAGGAGTGTGTGTGTGCAGGAGGAGAAGGGATTATGAGTAGAAGCGCTGTGGGGGGTTTGCCAGTCTCCAGGGGGGAGGTGAAGTGGATTTCTTCTCTCATCCATTTTTCATGGCTTTTCTCCTTTCAGATCTCCAGTCTCTGTACATACGGCTGACGGGTCGATTCTCTTTTATCTTTAAGCATCTTTTGGGGACTCGGTGTGTGTGTCTGGTGGTGTTTGGGAGGGAGGGGGGGGGGGGGGGGGGGTTTGGTGACAGAACGGGTCAAGGTTGAGACATGCTGGGGTTTTTTTCATCAAGCTATAATGACTGTCTCACCCCACTGGATACTAAAATGATGCTCATTTACTGATGTCTTCACACTTTTTAATTGTGGTAGGAAGCCTCAGTATCTTTCTTTAATGGTTGACTGAAATCTAAATATTCAGTGAGGAAGATGAGAGCCTTTATCTTTGAACGTGATGGAGCCTCATCTCAAAGGAAAGATATGGAGGTCAGTCTACATGGACCATATATAAACAGACTGTTTAATAGCAGTTTATTTCCCCCGTGGATTAATTCAAACACATATGTCTTTTAAAACGGGCTTTGAATAATTAATGACCTCGACTGGTGACCTCTAGGATTCAGAGTCTTTGACATGTGTTTCCTGGCGCTTATCCTTGAGCTACAACAGGAAGTCTAGAGCAAAAATACCCATGTTTTCTTGTTTTTTATTTTAGTGTGAAGGCTGTTTTTAGACTTCATATGACGTATCCATGGTAAAGAAGATCAATCTCGAAGTGTCTTCTATTTTAAGAAAGTGACAACCATCCAACATTGGGTTTTCAGGTACATTTTGAGATACATTAAGCACTAAAACAACAGAAAAACACTAAATTCTTCTTCTTCTTTACGGTTGGATTGGTGGACAGTACATTCATGCGTTAATTCCATCATCTGTATGGAGTTTGACAACTTGGCCTCGATCCCACTGATGGTTTTGTATTTTGCCTCTCATTATGGACAATATGGTTCAATAGTCCTGTTAGATGCAAGTGTCAAAAAAGCCAGAGGAACAGTTAGGTACTGTACAGAACTTAACTTAATATACCCTCAAAATTAAAGTTTTATTATAAATCATGTATATTTTTCTATAAGGAGCATACTAAAAAAAGCTCAGTGAGGTCCTCATCTGCGTGCCGTCCATATTTATGTCAAATTTTGTTCTGCTCTAACCAATGTCTCCTTGTTTATTTTAACACCTTCCTGTACTCAGCATGTTTGTTTGGTCTGGTCTGTCATTTTTGCTTTTCTTTGATTGCAAGCAGTATGGAGTCAAAGGAAACACGGTGAGACAAAAAAAAAAAAAGTCTGTGGCCGGAATTGAAATCATCACAGTTACCTCTCTATCTTCTGCCATTTTAACAAATCAAAATACTGGGCAACAGTCAGAGCAGTTAAAAGTATACATTTCCTCACACAAAAATCATGTTTGCATTCCTTACCTCCCACACTACTGAAATGGAAACATTTTCTGTGGCAGTACAGTTTCAGTTGTATGTTAGAGTTTAAACTTTGGTGGAGATAATGGGGAAATACAATGCTGAACTGCACCAAGGCTGGTAGAGGAATGCAGCTTTTCCGGCACAACGCCTGTCATAAACCATAACATTATATGGCGGTTAGACACAGTGGTTGGCTAGGCACAATAGCCAGGACACAACTTTTAGCAAGAAAGGTCTCTTCTATTATATTCCGGCGGTAGCAGTGCCCCACTGTTGACAGTGCCACAGTCAGTGAGTGGAACGGAAATCCTGCAGGATCTTTGATTTTGCAAGATTTGTATAGACTTACATGGAAGATACCTCTCTTGGTTAAGGTGAACTAACATTTTTTGTTACTTTCATTCCACCTGATAAGTTGCTAAGAACAGAGTTTACTTTCCTGTGAGTTCATGTTTTCACCCCGGTGAATTTCACGAGTAAACTAAATTAAATTTAAAGTAAAATGTCCGGATTCCAGGAAAGGAGAGAGTGGCTGATTTTGCAATTTTGCCAAATTATTGCAATTTTCCTGCATGAAATGGCCAATTCAACAGAGCACTTTTGATTTGGACAAACTTTCACATTCGTGTTGTGCTGACTTCACAGCATACGGGAAGTGATTACATGTGACTCTTCATTGAGAGTACCAGATTTTACCACAAAATATACACACAGAAAATATTGCAGACTGTATCACAATTTTTGAGATTATATCCTCAAATCCTGGAGGGACTAGCTAATAGACTGTAAACTCTCAGTACAATGAAGAAAGGTTGTGTTAATTCTGTTCATTTAGTTTAAATGACCCTGATGTGGTTTTCATGACTTCATAAGTCTGATACTATAGTTCAGAGCTCCTACTATAATAATATTACCTAGTTAGAATGGTTGTGAAGTACCCAAAGAATTAGCATAACAGACTCAAGAGTGTAACTAGCTCCTCAGGTAGCAAAACTATTGTAAATATGATCTTGGGTGAGGTATTTAGCCATGATGCCCAACAGAAGATAAAGTAGAATGCATATCTTACACTCAACTTACCATGTCAAAAAACAAGCTCAGATGTTTTATTTTAAGGCAGCTTTTTTCACATAGTTATCAACAATCATTGCTTCTAGTCTTCATATGTTTACCTGCCTCATTTTACCTGTGAACTACTATGTAGGAGGGTTAAAATAGTCATTTAGAGATTCAGACTTCTTATAGTCAGTGGTGGAATCTGACATAAACACACTATTTTCTACAGTTTTTGATTATTTCACGTCACATTTCTGTTTTTCTCTGTGCCTCTCTCACTGCTTTAAAGTGGGTGGGACTCAATGAAAAATGTGATGTCACATACTAACGCACCAATCACGATTTGACTCCAAGTGCCAAATGTTCATGAAAAGGTGATGATAGTTGTGTGGTTGGGAGGATTAACAGTTAAATCTGATCAAACCACACACACGCTCCTTCCCTGATGAAGCAGATTTTCAGGTTATTTTCTATTAAACTCTTAATAAATGAATAGCTAAAGGTGTTTCTTTTTCAACTTTGATTGTTGTCTATACGATCAGCAATATTTCATGTTTTTATTTAAGTTTTCGGGGGGTTTAATAAAAGAATTATGTAATCCAAGAATTAATGAAAATTTGGAAGCTGAAATCAGGGTGGGTTAGGTCAACAAGCACTCCCTAGTGTCCCAGTGACTTCAAATGGATGACTGAGCTATTAAGTGTGTGGAAAGGGCACTTCCGCTGCGATAAGAGGAGACATGTAGTCACCGCTGACACTGAGGCGTATCTCTCTCATACCCTCATGTTCTGCTCTGCTGATAGCACTGTATGCATTTGTGTTTTCTCATTCAGAGAGCTCTGATTTTTTTAAACAGTACACGCCAGTTTGTGTGACATGTTACATGAACTGTTCAGAGGAGAGGAAAAGTGGATGGCAGATCTTTCCAAACAAACTGGAAATGCATATTTGGCAAAAAAACACTGGGCGAACAGGAAAGCGGTTCACCCCAACTCACATTCAGTACAGCACAAACACACTTGAGAATGGTTTACAATGGAAAAACCACCGTTACTATGTTAACCAGTCAGGCAAGTTAAAGACACTTCATTGTATATCTTGCTTTTCCTGCTCATTCAGTAGAAGTCCCCGTTTAACCTTTCGGATATTAAACACATGACAACAAACTGAACACCTACAGAGCACCCTTATATTTTGTGGATTTTCTGTGATGGTCTAGAAATGCGAAATATTGTTTAGGCGCTGTTGTCAAAACATGCAAATCATCTCCAACACTGAGCAGGAGGATGATGAGAAAAAAAAAACATGCATGGGCTACATCCTAAAACCCTTTTGAACCTAAATTATTGTGTCTTTTGCTTCCCCTCCTCCACTATCACCCATCTGTAAGAGATGAGATATGATGCTCAGATTACCTAACTGCTGCCCGTCTTACTGTAAATCACTGATTAAAAAAACATGATTAAAGAGGATATGTGGTATGTTGCTCAGATTTCTTTCCTGTCAGTGTTAACACAGCAGATAAGACTTTACCATTTGCCTCTATCCACATATGGAGACATGTAAAGACAGACTTGCTCTAAACCCTCCAATCCATCCCAGCATGCCCAGCCGAAGACCTCATAAATATACCTCACTGATAAGCCTGAGCAGACGCTGCACATGGTTGCAAAAAAATAGCAGCGAAACCTTTATGGCCGGGTCAGTGTGAGCCCCTGAAAGCAGAAACAGGTTGTCTGCATTCACCTGGTTCCTATCTAGGACTGTTTGGACCAGTCGCCACTCTGTTCTTCCTCAAAGCATGATGCCAAGTTAATCCAAGGTCCTGACCTGCCTGCTTCAGAGCTGAAGGAGGAAGAGCTGCACATCTTGTAGTAATTTTAGGTACAGGTTGGGTGAAAAAAGAAGATAAGAAAAGAAAATGATGGATTACTTGATCTGATCAGGAGATTTAACTGTATTTGAAGAGATTATGAACAAGAAATAAGAAAACAAACACGTAGTTTTCTCTACTCTCATATCAAGAGAGGAACATCACTTTTCGGTTGAACCTCTCAAAGAGTTAAAGGCCAAAATGTTGTGAACCACCAGTTTGAAGGATATTTTGTTTGCTAGTTCCAACTTCAACCATACTACAGTAAACATGTCTAGTCTTTACATCTGTCACAATGATTTTGTATTGTACATTGTACATTTCTCAAAGAACTTCAGTACAAAGTCAAGACATTGTGATGTGTAACACAACAAGTCCGAAAAGCTCTGTAAACAGAACAGCTTTGGATACACACACACACACAATACGTGTATATCGGATCAGTTTATTGTTGGTTCGGCCCTGCAAATGAGATTTTTTGCGAGATTACTAACAAAATTGGAAATAAGGAAGAAAACTGCTGATTTCTCTCTTATCGTATCTTGTGATTATTGGATTACTGGATAGTTTTCCGTCCATGCTTCTAAAAACACTTTTTGGGTGAACTTCTTTGAACCTATGGCAAAGTCAAGGGGTCGCATGTAGATATAGTTTTATATTAAAGGATAAAGAAGCCAGAATGGTTGTGAATCATTGCTTAAAAGGATGTTTAGTTGCTGATGCCAACTAAAACCACACTACAGTAAACATATATACACTTTACATGGGTCAAAAACTATTCCCAAAACACATCCACAGCTATGTCCTAAACTGTTAAAAACGACTGTGCAAGTCATTTATCCTAAAATGGCTCCGTCAATGCCAGTAGAAATAGTAAAAAGTGACCTGAACTCTTCAATTGAGTATTTTCAACATGGTATTTTCCTATCTTTGTTGGTCTAAAAGTGTCTAATGAGACAACCACTTTTGAAAATTGGTCCAGTATAGAGCGCTGTATCCTGCAATGTAATCCAATGGAGCAATAGCACCTTGTCAATGTGAATTGATATGGGGGGAGGGGCAACAATGGGAACAGCAATTTCAAAAATTGTTGTCACTTAGACCCAAAAATATAGTAATATAAGGTCCAGGTGGAAAAATACTGAATGTTCCCTTTAAGATCCCTGACAAAGGTTAAAAAACCCACCCCTTTCCTATATGTACAAGGTCTGATTTGCATACAGATGGAGAGTGTCAGTGTGCTGGAATCAGACTGGCTTTGTGCACCTTGAAGTGTCCTCTAACTGCAGTGGTGGATCTTGTCTTTCGATCAAAGGGCAGGTTTTAGCTCCCACCTGTTCATGGACTGCATTCAGAGAAAGGTGGTAATCCATCTGCTGTGGTAACACACATCCAGATGGTCTCTGGAGAACGGAGACATCCCATGTGTCCAGTTACAACATGAAAGCAACAGGAATGCAATTTAAGCACCCATCTATCCACCCCTCCCCACCATGCTTCCAGGAGGTTGAATTTACAGAAGCTTTGGTGTTACATATACACTGTGTGTAGGATGTATTTCATTAAGGTTGTAATTACAGAAGGCTCATAGACAGACATACTGTACTGAACATGTTTACCAGGATGTTGCGTGTTGAGCTCTTGGATGTATGAAGTACTGGATTCTGTGCTCAAAAATGGCACCCATTCATTCCTATGAAAGTTGCTCAGTGGTGCACGAAGCCAAAAAAAAGTCTGACATGTTTCCACTAGCTACCTTAGGCCTTAGAATTTTTTGGCCTGCAGAACATGCTCACTAGAGTCCTTCTCCAGCCCGACTGAGACTTCCTCTAGCCAGGCTAGCTGACTTCTGGTTGGTTCCTGGTTCATTTTAATGGGGATTGTAATGTACTCGTGTGGTTCTTTTAGAGTTTCCAAATGCTACTGTATTGACCAAACAGATCAAATTCTGATAATCAAATGAGTCATTCCGAAGGGTATGTGATTGAGATTGTCAGATAAATGTTTCATAGTTTTACAGCCGCTTAATTTTTCAATAATTATGCACGGGGAATTTGGCCAGTCTACTCACCAATTTGAAGAAAGCAGCAGCTATATCACTAGTCATAGTCTCGTCCTATGACTGAACAGATACAGAACAGCTATTGGTGTTTGTAAGATTTTTTGATGGGAAGACCTTTCAGGAAGGCCTGTTTTGTTTGCTTGCTCTAACTGAGTAAATCATTTAATGGATTGGCAAGCTCTTTGAGAAGAATGACGTGGATGTGAGCAAAATTGTATCTGCTGTCACTGATGGGCCTCTATCGACGGTGGGACAAGACAAGGGCTTGACAAGAAAGCTTGCTGCTGTTAACCCAGCACTCTTGATATTTCAAAAACTGTGTGGGGAAATGAAAGAAATGATGGATACTGTGATGAGACTTCTTTGTTTGTGAGAGTTCTAATCTGCAACATCACCTTTTCAGAGCACTGCTAGAGGAAATATCAGCATAGCGCAAGGATCCTTTGCTGCATAATGATGGTGTGTTGAGGAGGGTGTGAGATGAGCTTGTGTGCTTTTTATCCAGCCTGCAGCCAAAAATGTCAGAGGTTTCTAATAAGGTGGTGATAAGGTGATGACATATGTTCTATTTTGTGTGACTAATGATTTATCTACACCACCTTGACCTGCAGTGACAAGGCAAGAACCACACTGTTGTGGACATGTATGAAGTGGTTGAAGTTTTCCAGTCAAAGCTGAACCTTTTTGAGAACGTTGCACTTTCCAAGTGTGCGGGAGCGTTGCGAGAAGAACGAAATGGGGAAGGATCTAGCAATGAAGGATTTCGTGACGAGGCTAGTAGAAAACTTCAAGGAATTATATGAAAGCTTCCCTAAACTCTCAGGTGACATTCTCCTCTTCCTGAGACACCCAGCGGGGACTGGTGCCTTCCATAGATGTGGCACAAAGTCGGTGGTGGCTATTGGGCAGGGGTGGGCTTAGTCCCTCCAAAGTTGTGTTCACCCAATCAAAAGTTAAGGGCAGGTTAAATGCATTTTTTTCTTCAGCCAATGGAAAAATGGCACAGAAAATACCGGTACCGTTCGAACTTCTGATTGAATGGGCAGACTTACAGCTCACCTCCAAAGTCATCCACTGCCCACCCCTCTTCTCATTGTGCAGAAACACACAGAGCTCTGAAGTAGACCCGTCCACCGCACAGTGTCTCTCGGAGCATGCCGAGGGGGAGGGTTGTTGCTATGACAACCATGAACTCTGATGGCTCAGACTACACACACACAGGGCAAGGACAAGCAAGTAAAAGAACACACGGGCCCACTGCTCGTAAAAAATGACACACTCAAAAGCATAACCTGCCATAACTCGTGTATGGAACAAACGAATGTGCTAATTGTAAGGTTAACTTCTGTTGTCTGTTGTGTTCATTTTTGTGAAGGGTCATGTACAAAAATTGTAATTTCAGAATGGAGAGGCTTAGCATCAACTCAATTGTATTTAATAATGGAGAGTGATGGGACTAGGGATGGGTGTCATGTTGAGAGACAGTCCATAATGATTTGGTTTGTATGTAATTTATATGCCATAGGAGAAATTGATAATCTGCATTTTTGTACATTAGTTCACTTCACAACAATTCCACAAATAAGTCGCCAGTTGAGTCTTGTTAAAGAATCATCTACCAACAGAAGCACTGAGAAGCAGAAGCCACTTGAGGAGTGAGCAAAGTGAAATAAGGTTAAAAGCTTTACAGGAAAATGAAATAAAAACCTCTCACGTACTTAGTCTGATGTGTATAATGGACTTCTTTTCAACAGTGACATTACCAGAGACGCCTGTTTGATACTAAAGTGGGAGTTAGTGCAAGCGTGACCTGATGCCATCTTGTTCCCAAGCAACATGCTTTCAAGAGAGAGCAATAGGTGTGTGGTATAGAAGAAAAAAGAAAGTGATATAGGATGAGTCACGCTGTGCAAGAACAAGTTGTGGAAAGAAATATAAGACTGTTAAAGAAGCTGTTTAATGTGCAGACTGGAAGTCTTAAGCATGAATGAATGAAAGAGCAATTTTTAACCATGTAACAATGACTTTACAAGAAAAGGCTCTTCCTGTTGCACACCTCTGCTGAATGACCTCAGATAAAATCATCTCCACAGTACAGGAGCTTATAAGTTCCCTCTGGCTGAATGTGAGAACCCTGCTTTCATTTCTGGGAAACCTATCATTGATGGCCATCAAGATCAAGTGTAGAGACTCACATTAGCGCTGGATTATCTCCTCGAGAGTATTCTTTGCATAAATGTGTCATCCCATTTCCTGATCCTCATTTACAGTAGTTTCTGTCTTATCGGGACGAGCTTGTTCAAGAGAGATAATGTATATCGACAGGCAGTGTGAAGACCGCTGACAGATTTATGTAAGCAACAGGCAAGTGCGGCAGATTTTTTGAAGTTCATGACAGAATACTTGCTGTACTGTGTTCTTTCAGTTTCCGGCGGAAGTGAGGGAAAGTGTTTCACAACTTCTTATGAACAAATTTTGCATGTGCGAGATTCAAAGGCCAGATAAAGTATGGGTTAAAATCAAATGAACGATAGAAAAAATATTGTTGCAAACCATGAATAGATATAAAAGGGATTGAATGTTTTACATTGTGAAACACTAACCTTACTCTGCAAGAATTATTGCACCATATAGACACCTGTAAGTACATGTTGGAAAAATAAGACCTCTTCTAACTTCAGCAAAACATTGAAATTTTGTGTTAAGGGAATTTATGGCTGTAGATTTTCTTTCCTTCACAAATCTTATGTGCAGAGTTAACCAACAATAAATGTATCTATTTGTAGCCAAAGCCTGATATATTGTATTCCTTTGTGCTGTTGTTGTCCAGGAACTATTAAAAACACATCATTGAGCCAAACTGCTGTAAAGGGTGACATGTTCCTTTATCACAAAGTTTACAGTTACAATTAATGTGTTAAGAAATGGCTCCAAAGACTTATAACAGCAATCACATCTTCAGACTCCTGAGAGCAGTTCCATGTAAGGCAGACGCCATTGCACATGTGTAGGAACGTAATGCTCTTTCCAGAGCTTTGTTAGCTTGTTGTGCAAAGAAGTAAGAAATTAACAATGTAGCTCAATGTTAAGAGGTTGTGAAACACTGTAAAGAGAACCACACTTCCACATATGCTCAGTGGTGCCTGCCTTACACAAAACTACTATATGGAAATAGAAAACGTCATGACTTTTATTAGTCTTTGGAGCCGGTTCTAAACAAACTAATGTGACTGTAATCTTTGTGATAAAGGGACATGTCACCCAGTGTAACCGTGTGGCTCACTGATGTGTTTTTAATAGTTTTTGGACAACAAGAGGTCTACAGCACAGAGTAATACAATATAAAATATATCAGGGTTTCAATACACACACAATACTTGTAACTATATCAGTTATTTGTTGGTTTGGCTCTGCACATGAGATTTGTTAACAATAAGAAAAATATAGAAAATCAGCAGCCTCATTCTTTAAGGCTTTTAAAGGTTGCATGGATGCTATGAATACTGTAGGTGTATAAACTTGCATTGTTTAAACATCTACACCTGTCAGTATTTCATAATGTGAGGAATGTAACAAGGAAAAACAATTAAACCCCTAAACCAAAAGACAAAAAGGTTACCATTGTAGAAACTATAGCAGGTGATACACAGTCTCTTAGTTCCTTTAAGAGCAATATCCTCATTGCTTTTCAAATCGTTTCTAAATGGCTTAAGAGGTTAAGATGCCGGTCCAGCTGGGGACCGATGCTGCGTGTCGTTCCCAATCTCTGTCTCCCACATTTCCTGTCATCTCCCTCCTGCCACTATCTAATAAAGCCCCCCCTTGACTGCAAAAGAGAAATTGCATTACTAGCGCAAACACATGCAATGTTCTAGTAAACACTACACATCATCCTCATCCCACACACTCACGATTGTGACATTCTGCTGAGTGAATAACGGCAAGATAAAAAATAAAAAAAAGTGATGTTTCGGGCATCCAACCCATTTTATTTCAACTTAATGCAGTTTTAATCCAACACAGTTAGTGCACATGCAAAGTATCATATTTAAATATATACTGTATGTTTGTACCAAGTGTCATGTTTTAAAAGTTTTAATATTTCAACATTTAGGTAATAAATTAACAAAATCCAAACATTACTGAAAACACTGCCCACAATGAGTATACACTCTGAATAAAGCATAAAATACATGAGAAAACTGCAATGTTCATATTTGTACTTTTTTTTCCTCAAAAAATATTTGTTTAAAAACACAAATTCCGTGTAACACACTAGAACGAAAAGTTAAATCACAATTGGACAAATTTCTTTATGTCTTTACCTTGAGAAAAATCAGAATACTTCTTTTACTTAAAGATAATATGTGTAGGATTTCCAATAAATATTACACTACCTAATAGAATAACATATGTGCTGCACAGTATAGTCACTATGAACTGCTTTATAGCAGCAAATTTGATTATCTTCTGTCCTGCAGACTTCACCCAAAATTAAAAAGTGCTTTTTCCAGGATTCGTGAGCAATTTTGAGAATCACTGAATGTTTAAAGAGACAAAGGAACGCAACATCCATTGTCCAAATTATAATTTAACAGTAATAAACCTGTCTTGATTAGAGAATACTACACATAGCACCTTTAAAAAACTAACATTTTCATGATAAACTGTAGCTCAGCTCATGGTCACTGAAAATAAAATACAGTAAGAAATTGTGACACAGTGCACGAACCATTTAACAGAAGAAAAAAACAAAACAATCACAGTTGAAGAAGCAACTACAGCATAGCCATGGGGGCACATCTATAAAAATCTGGTACTGATGAATTACTGTGAGAATTCTGTCACAACCGCAGAGTGTTTCTGATGTGATGCTGAAAATTTGATATGTCAGCGCCTTTAGAAAAAAAGCAAACGGACACTAAATATTTTTGTCATGTGCCTGAGTGATGGAGGTAGAAATGTCCAATGCTGAGCTAATGTTAATATCCAGCAAAGGTAAGAATGAATTATAGCCATTTATCTAGCTTGAATATTAGTCTCACTGTGTATTTAATAGAAGTACTGTATGGCTTACCAGTGGCACAGTCTGCAACCTCACTCTAAACTATCAAAAGTGCATTTACTTTTGTCATAGAGGGGAAGGCTAGGCTGACGTCCTCCGAGAACCGCATGTTACCGACGTTAACATGGCTTCCATTGGACTGAATTGGACCAATGCTGAGAGTGCAAAGTTTAGCTTTCCACTCAAAGTTCAGTACTTCATAAAGAAAAAACACACATTTTAAACCAAATAATATTATAAAAACATAACCAGCCACATTTGAACAGCTTATAGAATTAATAAAAAATTGCTGAGTACAAAATAGACTGCAGGTTTGACTCCACAGGCATAAATAAAATAAAATCTAGGCCTTACATAAGTTGAAATTTCTATCATTTAGTGTATTTAACTGGCTTCTTTCCATACAGAAGCTGGCTGAACCAGCTGAACCTGAAGCACTGCTTGTTTCTTTTGGCTACCGAATTACATCGTTACACTCGACTCCTCCCGCCTGCAGCTGCTGTTTGTTCTCGTGAATGTCGCTTCTGTTTTCGCTGCGTCAATCATAAATGATAATGCGTGTCTGTGGTAACATTCACTTAATGAACCTGTTTTTTTTTTTTTAGATTATTTTATAGCTGAAATGAAAAAAGAGAAGGAGTGGAGAAGTTGGCGCCGGTGTCGGCTTCCTTGGCTGACAACGCCCACAGTGTTCCTATTTAGAAAGTTTGTATTTTTACGATCATTTTTCACGCAAAATAAACAATGACGATTTCAGCCAAAAGAGAAGTGACATGGCAGCTTTCTACATTTGACAGGCACATAAAGTTACAGACTGGCCTTAAAAAGTTAAAATGGCTTTTTTTTGGGTCACATTTTCCATCAAGCCAACTTCAGTGAACTGAGATGATGTTGAAAATACACAGATTGAATACATTTTATTTTTTTACCTTCTTTGATTATTATGAAAATTATGTGCAACAGATGGGGGCTACAAATATTTCAACACAAAAAGCGAACATCTTCAGCATCTTCGTTATTTTCTAATACAAATAAGAACTAGACAATGGAAAACTGTGAGCACCATTGGAAATCTTTCAATGAGGTTCTCCATTAAAACTACTTTCAGTATGTGTTGATATCCACTTGGATTATGACTAAAGAGAAGGTTGTCACACACAAGAGGGAGTAGACAAAGAAGGTAAGGGACAATAAAAAAAACAACTAACCATATGAAAGCTAGAAAAAAAAACATTTAAAAGATAATATAGAGGCTGATTATCATGATGATAAGTGAAAAGAATATTATACATGTAACACAAGTATTTTAATATTAAATGATAGCCTTGTAAGTGTTAAAGTAATAATCTCGAAGATTTTCATCAAATAAATGTCCGTTTAGTTTATTGCTGAATGATGTCATGGTGATCAAGCCTACAGCCTGCTGATGAAAGCCCTTGCATTTTCAGTTTTATGAACTGGGTGTCATTCTGGGTGGTCATATTCCCGGGAAAAATCACAAAGGGTGCACAGCTAGTGACCCGGCAGAGGTTGGTCCACCAGAGAGGGCAGGCGGAGCTAACGCAACAGACTCACTCGTCTTCAACTCATTTGTGTGTGGAGCGGCGTACTATTTTTTCTGGTCTCTGCTAACATTACCGATTGAATGACACACCTCACACAGGTGACACTGTGGGATCTCTCTGGGAAGTAAGGTCCAAAAACACACCTGCAATTACTGCTTATCGCCACAGGTGTCGCCAAAGAGAACAAAATGGAGATCTTCGAGATTGTAACTTTAAGTTTTCAAGTTTTTCCAAAGGTGCTTTCAACATTTTTCCAAAGTGTCCTGAACTAAACATTATCCTCCAATGTTCATTGTTTAGGTAGATACATAGTTTGTATATCTTTGAAATTTTTCAGCTATGCCAATGCCAACAAAGCAAAGACAATTAGCCTTTGTCCATGCTATGCTTGCTAAATTCATAAACGCATCTTTTTCTCTCCGTTTTCGCGATTTCCACCCACGAAATGGCAGCTGTCATGCGATGCCATTTCGACCTCTTCTTTGGAAGAGGAAGAAGAAATGCAATGACATTAACAACGAAGGTGGACAGCTTCATGCAAGTGTTGTTCTCCTTATTGTCTACATTTATAGCTTGTTCAGAGTTAAACTTAGCTATCTACCACCTTTCTCTCATTCAAATGTTTTAATTTGCCTGCAATTAACAATGTCAGGGAGCCACCCGGATTTACAGAATACAGAAATATACTTGTTTGTTGGTCCACTGTGCATGCCCAGCAGGAGGAGAATTACCTGTTGGAACATGTTAATGTGGTTGGAGGTATTTTCAGAAATAAGTTGCCTGGTGTGGAAATGTGTCGTTTTTGCACGAAAACGGCCTTTAAGCATTTAGTAGGCTTAATGTAGACTTAGATTAGTCTTGGATTTTAATATCTACTACCATTCAGATTGGGTGGCTCAATAATCCTAAAACAATACGAATCTATTGAAAGTATAACAGTGTCTCTGTCTTTTTTTATAAGGAAATTAATAAAAAATAATTCAAGAAATTCCAGCAAATTATACAATCCTGCATCAAGGAATGACTGAAAGACAGTAGCTTGATCAAGCAAAGGGAGCGATAAATATGGCTATAAGGGAAAATGCTTATATACCTATGTGGTTTGGTGGGAAATGTATATTTAGTGTGCCTGTTTGTGCAGGTGAGAATAATGTCATTAGACCTCAGGTGGCACCAAATAAATGCACTGAGATGCCTGAATAAGTGATTTATTCTTAGAGAATAAGGGAATGATGGAATAACTGAAGGTTTCATAGATAAAAGAGGACAAATGTTGATTGTCAGCTGTTTCTCGCACTCAAAAAGCCTTGAAGAACAAAATAAATCCTGGACTAATGCTCATTATTACTCACTTCTTTATCTCGACCACAGAGACATTTTCTGATTTTACTTTTCACCTTTTTAAAAAAGGTGTTACTCACAAATAATATCTTAAACACACAGCATCTTTTTTTCATATTGAGGGTCATCAAACCACCAAGAAATTAATGAAGGTCAGAAATCACACATTTTCCAACTCAGCAAGAGTAAAACTCTCATTCAGCATAAAGTCATTGTAGCAGAAGACCTGCCATTGGACTTCCTTTTATTATCGAACTGTATTAATGTATAAATAATGAGATGTGAGCAGTCATTTTCTAAAACATCTGCTTTGCTTCTGTAATTGCATATTCTCAGCATAACTACAAGGTGGGGGGTGGTGATTCTTCCTTTTCACATAATAAATAGTAAATGAAGTACCAGCCCTTTTTGAATGAAAAAATACGAACATAAAGTAAGAATTGTAAGAACTTTGTTTGCCTATCAAGCTGAAAATGATTCTGAAACACAGTAATATAATAAAATGCTGGTCATCATCATCACATCCAGAGATCCTCCCTGAATATGAATAAGGGTTTTTATCTATTTGGACCTGAGATTTTGGCAAACTGCTGTTGAGATTCACTTTGTGAGATTAGTTTTTTGTGTGATAATGACCAGAACTATTTCAAGTTAACTACACTGAACCTCCCAAATGAATAATGATCAAAGGCAATCTGTTAAATGGTTGAAATGTGCTCCTAAACTTTGATTAGTGTCTTTAAAACATGCTGGGCATAAAATGTTTAGAAATTACTTCATGAAAAATCCTTAAGACTGTATCTTCCCTACTCTATTTCCTCTCTGTCTTAATCTATATCTTTCATGCAATAGATGATAAAAAATAGAATTCCTCCAAAACTCTACAAACTAAATTAATACTCATCTCCATGTCGAAGGGTTATCAGAAAAATGGCAATCCACTGCAGCTTTCCACTCCTAACTAAATCTATCAACGCCATTTGAAGCAGATTTGAATCTTCAACTAACAAAAATATAATATGCTCCAAATCAGGACTGTGCTTGAGAACAATGACACACTTAAAACAGAAATTAGGCCCTCGGTGCAGAGGTAGGTGTATGCTTCTTTTTTTTCTTTTTCTTTTTCTTCGGTGTAATGAAAGTCTGCTAATATTTCCACTGGTTTGACTTCATAAAAGGATTTCTAAGAGAGTGAGAGTTGGTTTCAGTGACACAGAGTGATTGTTTTAGCCTGGGAAGGGGGGACTGTGATAAGTATTGCTTAAAGGCTGTGGATCGGAAAAATTAATTGAGGCGTGCCTTGAAAAAAGTGGTGGTTAAAACACACCCATCACCTCGATCGGTACAAGGCCCCACCATTTACTAGCATAGTTTTTGCATTACTGGATCACGGCTTATAGGAATACTCCACTGTTTTCAAACCTTATCTCTATGTCTTTAATGGTTGGTGTAATGATCAGTATAAAACACAGCATTGTTTATATGTTGAGTGTCGTCTTAATACATACCATATTCTGCTTGCACATTTTGTCTATGTGTCTTTTTTGCTTTCATAAAAGCAGTGGAGTATTCTTTTACTCAAGGGCAGGCAAATGAAATCAGTGATATGCAGCCATTTATGACGGATGGCACGATAAATGAAATGATTAACAAACAGACCAAAAAAAAAAAAAAAGTATAAAGACAAGAGAAAAAAGTGCCAGTGACAACCAGCTATGGCAAATTGGTTCTTAGGAAAAATATGAAGATCACATAAAAGCTAAACAGGACAAAACTTAAAAGATACCTGTTGGCAACAAGAGGAGGGGCCCACCCTTCATCATGTGCCAATAAGCAAAAAGGCAATAAAAGGATGAAGAGCCATAAGGGGAAGAGCGGATGTGCTGGGCCAGTGTTTGAATTAATTTGGGGTAGATGGTTTTAAGGGGAGGGGGGGGGTTGGTTAATACTAGTTACACGTTGGTGGAGATCTTGTACTTGGGAGACATGTTATTATGGAACCAGATGAAACTAAATATGACGCCCATGGTCTTGGGTATGCGCTCGTCGTAGGCGAACGTCATGGCCTCGTGCAGCGGGACTTTGACCACCTCGATAAGCTCTCCCTCCAGGGGCTCACCTCCACCTGCGCTCACGCAGTTGTCGTCGGACACCTCGGCGTAAAACATGGTCTGCTTGGCGCCTGTTACTCCAACGCCTGACCTGATGGGTGGAAAAGGGAGAAAAAAAGTGTACTCTTAAGGATTCAGCATACAGTAGGGCTGGATTTGAAGATTGTTTGACACTGGTGCCAGTGCAACACCTCAAGAGTCTCAAATGCCAGACTATTAAGAAAGTGAGCAAAATTCTCAAATTCATTAGTGTTTCATGTTGTCTTAAAGGAGAATTCCACCAATTTAACACATGAGGTTCAGTCTACTCTTTATGAGGAGTACTATTAAGCCTGTGTAAACACTTGTATAATATTTTCTAGCTCTAAAGGAACTTTCTAACATTTGAAAAAATAACTGGTGATGAAACTTGACATATTTCATAGAAAATCTGCATTATAAACTGTGGTTAGAAAGAAGCAGGAAAGTTGGGAGGGGTTGAGTGTCTTAAGAAAAGATGCTACTGAGTGGCATCATCAGAAATTACTCCATATTAAGAGCTAAAAGTCAGAATATTGCTGCCTCTGCTGAAAAAAATCTGTCTCTTGTGAGTTCCCCTAACTTTTAAGCGCAATACTAAATCACTGCAAAGGCACACTCCACATATAAAGACCGAAACGGGGGGAAATAGCTAGCCTTGCTTTGTCCAAAGATAATTTATATACCTGAACACCTTTTCATGCTAAACTAACCGCTTCCATGCTCTAAAGCTCTGTAATTAATGCACAGAGGCAGATCTTCTCATGTAAAAAATCTTTTTAAATACTTTTATTTCAACATACTATTTACAGGAATGAGTTTAGTTTATGTATCACCTTGGTTTACAAATCATATAATAAATGCAGGTAATGGGAAGTATCTGGTTTAGAAAAATAAAAAATAGATTATCATCTTAACCGTCTGATTTATCACTCATCCCAAAATATAAAAATTACACTTTACTGCTGTGCCCACACTTGACACTCTGACGCATACAGTGCAATATGAAATGTGGCTGATTCAGTCTTTCAATGCTGATAATGTGCAACAATCAGAACATAAATGAGGCCTTTCTTTGCCATTTAAACCACACTGTATTTCTCTGCTACACAGAGCTGTGACCTGAAGTTGCCTGTTAGCAGCACAGAGCTTCACCACACTGTGTGCTTCTGTCAAAAGCACCCTCATAGGGGTCATGAGGGTTAAGACGATACCTATCTATTTAATGGAGGGAGCCCACATATAACAATGGCCGCAGACGACACCAACAGAGCTGGAGGAGGTGTGCGAGTCAAATCAAAACGCACGGTTATGAGAGCCGTCAGTCATAGCTGTCCAGGTGCTGCTGTCTCAATGTGGGACTGCTCTTTTCCTTTCTCCCAGTGCTTTGAACTGCTGTGTCGAGCTGTGGCTTGTAATAATATATGTAATAATATGCTGACAAAGATGGATGGTTCGCCTGATGCTTCTTTCCACCTCGCTTGCATGACCTCAGCGGCACTTGTCGTTTTCTCTTCTTTGGTTTAAAAAAAAAAAATCTGTTATTATTGCAGGACTTCCTCCAAATCCTGACTGCTGCTGACTTTAGGTTAATTTTTTTGTTCTACATATATTTTCGAACTGTAGTGTTTTCCAGACCGGATTACATACTTTCCTCTGGGTGCACAACATTATGTGTAGTTTCAGACCTCCGACTCTAAAGTTGTTATCTTTTGCTTATCAAAAACTCAAGGTAGCTCTATCGAATGTGCCTCCACCTTGTTTTTTGGTATGAATTCCAATTATAGAATACTGAAAACGTCACTCACCCAGTTACTTGCTCAATTAAAAAACAAAACAAAAGCCAGAATCAAGGAAGCCTGTTCCTCTTGAGAAAGAAAATGTGGCTACTAACAAGTTCGACAAGTGTTAGGATTAAAACGTATGAGGGAGGACCCAAAAGTTCCTGGAAGCTGTCAATAGCACGGGAGCAGGGTGTAGTGATCGGGTTTGCTGCAAGGTTGCGTACGTCTACAGCTTGGTGGAACTACAAAAGGGATAGAAATGGAGAAGATTTGCCCCTGTGGAAGAATTCCAGGAAGAAACGCAGGAGAATCTGGGCAGTGATATAAAATGAATTCATGTTTCCAGGAACGGGAGAAGCTGTGACAAGAGTATCACATCTCAAGGAAAGTACTGGGAAATACTGGAAGATTTAATGACTTTTTTTCTTTTTCTAACAATTATGGCAATTTTCGGGTCCTCGTCTCATAAATTTTGGTTTTAGCCAAAAGACTGTGTTGAGTGTGTAGACACTTAAGTAGCCTGATAATGCCTGATTTTTCAGTCTAAACTGTGTTAATGTAAGCTAAATTATGTTTAGGAGGACGTGTTCATATAGTTTTCTTCATCTTCACCCTCCTGTGACAACAGGGGTTAACTCAAAAATTAGGTATTTCATTTAAATGAGGCCTGTTGAATATAATTTACAAAAATGTGTATAAAACCTGTTGTAGTTAATTGGAATGAAGTTGGCTAAAAAGTTCTAAAACAGAATTGGGTGATATTTTATACCTTATTCTTTATTTAAAAAATAGTCAAACCGGAACGGGTCAATTTTGACCCAGGGTGACAAAAGTTGCATGATCGACAGGAAGGCAACAGGAGGGCTAAACGATGTAGCAAGAAATGTATCAGTGGGCACAGGAGGTTACTAGGATTATTTCACTTGACATTTTTTTATAATGATAGACAAAATATGCAGATTTCAGAGTTGTTAGTTCAGCATGTCAAATCACAACAATCTGTACAGGTGTGGCACTGTTTCTCATGTAGCTATTTTACTAGCTCGAGCACAGAAAGATGGTGTCTCCATTGTTAATCCCATCTACTACAGTAATCGTAGAGCTTTACTCCCCATCACGAAAACTGGCACTTTTCTACAACCTCTCAAATGTTTTTGTCAATAAAAAGGGTTTGGGTCACACAAAGATGCTTTAAAGACAGAAGACAAGAAAAAAATGCTATCTGGATTTGAATTTCAGAACAGTAAGTAGAAATTATATAATGAATGAATGAACATAGCTCAAGGAGGTTTATAAATGAAAATGGAAATGTCACTAAATAGGACAACAAGAAATTAATTGTTAAGGGACATTAAATCCAGTGGGAGTGATAGAAGCTTATATACATTATAAAAAGACAATGAAAATGTACTAAACCCTCTCTGAGCTGAGTTATGTGTGTAAATAAACTAACCTGTAAGAAGTAATCCTCTTCAGCTTAGAAGCAGGCACGTCGTAGCCGCACTCCTCCAGCACCTCCTGTCGGGCGATCTCCTCCAGGGAGCAGTTGGGCTTGTCCACCAGCCCGGCGCAGAGCTCGTAGGTGATCCCCGCTGTGGCCGCGGGCCACGCGGAGGAGCCCTCCTTCTCTGAGGCCGACTGGTCCTCCTGAGACTCGGGGACGGCGGCTTCCGCGGTGCCCTCCTCGGTTTTCTCGGCAGACTGAGGCGGCTGTGTCTTGTTCCTTTCCCACTCGCACATGTATACAGCTGAGATGCAGGAGAGAAGCGCCAAATTACGATGACATGATTCTCATTTTTATTATTTAACTTGCCACCTATTGAAAACATATATTTAATTTAGAGATAGATCATTTGGCAAATTTTTTAAATTATGACATTCTTTTTTTTTTTTTTTTACTAGTACCTGATCGTTTTCTCAGTCATTGTATCCAACATTTATAAATATACAGATATTTTTAAGTTCACTAAATTACCAACATGTACTGTATAGACTTTATATAGAAGTTATTTCAGTTAAAATTCAGTAGACAATTATTTTGGCCATTTTTAAACCTTGTGAAATTTAATTCCAGATTAGTAATTTTAACATATCTGTGATAATCAAGCTTGATTCTTAAAAAGCATCCTTATAACTTGGACTTCAAATTACATATTAGCATTGTTTATTTAAAGCTGGTTGGTAATTGTCACATTTACACAATTTTACACCACTGAGTTAAATGGAAAACATTGTGGTTGTGCAATTCACAAAACAACTCATCAACACATCAAATCATTGTAAAATCATGACTAAAACTTTTATGTCTGCCTCAATTCCACAACCTACTTTCAACTTAACCTACTTAAATTATTGTCTGAACCCACCAAGTTGGTTGCGGCTTAGAAATGGATCTCATTAAAGGTTGTAGACAAAAGTCTGATTTCTTTCAGATAAAGGACCATTTCTTCCCCCCCCCCCCCAACAGCAACAAGAGAGAAGGGGAAAAAAATATATCAATGCCCAGACTTCCTTGAATTTAGCACACTGCGGTGTGGAACAGTCCCTGGCGACTGCTAACAAAGGAGGTTAGGCTGTTTTTTTAAAGGGGCCTCTTGCGGTCTATTTATGAGACTGCATTGTTGCTCAGATCCAGTTGAATAAACAGGGATTGTAATACGCTGCTTTTTCAGTGAAAGTGGCCACAGGATATATGTAACAATCAAGATCTAGCGTGGCGACAAGAAGAAAATGAATAAACTGTATTGTACAGTACTGCTGGTGCAACACAAGAAGAAAAAAGAAAAAAAAGAAACCTCACCTGGACGGAACTGCTTGACGAGGACAAAACAGTGTGAGGTGGTGTTGAAGATCAGCACTGATACACTGAGGAAGAAGGAAGAACAAAATATGTTAAATAAAGACAAATCAGACAGGTTTTTTTTGGCTACATCATACATAATTTTTCTCCTTCAGCTTTGTCTCCTGGGACTCTGGCTACAGGAAAGCTGTCGGTCATCACTGACTCAGCGTTTAAATTCCTTATGATGTGGTCACAAGTTATTATAAAGAAAGGATTAGGAGTCAGAGGTTTATGGGCTAAAAGAGTCTCTGACCGGGAATATTCAGCATCTTGGGATGATGGACCCACAATTATCTCTACTGAACAAATCAATATCAACTTCCACCTGCTTCATCTTTAATGACTCAAATGTGCCTTTAAATACAGTATGTGACTAAAACTAAGACATGAGCAAGGACTACTCTGTAATTCACAATGAAAGAAACTGTTATCATTTCTGAGGCAACTAAAAAATTCCATCTATCACAGGGAAAACTGATGCAGTTTTATATCGCCATCATCCAGTCCAGCCTGACCACCTCCATACTGGTCTGGTTCCCCTCAACCACCCAGAGAGAGATAGAGAGAGAGACAATGAGACAGGCTGCCTGTCCTCCCTCCACTACATCCACACCTCTACCACCAGGAAATGGACCAGGGGCATCCTGGCCGACCCCTCATACCCCAACCACCACATATTGCAGCCCCTCCTCTATGACAGGAGATGACATACAATTAAAAATCTATACCACCAACACAAGAAAATGTTTTCCCCCCTGCGCCATAAAACTCATTAACTCTGAAGTCTAACTCCCCCCCCTCAGCTCAGCCTACACACCTGCTGCTACCTGCCCCTGCCACTTTCGCGCCCCCCCCCCCCCCTCCCAACACACACACGGCCAACTTAATAGTGTCGTCATAATTTCAACAATATTTCATATTGAACTTGTAACAGTGTAATAGTGTCCATGTTTTATCTTATTTGTTATATTTTTTACTGAATATAGAGGCCTTTGCATGTTTTGAAAGCTGAACAAAATTCTGATCAGCAGTAAAAACAACAGACTTTTAATTTATTTAACTTTAATATCTATTTATTTTATTGTTGTGTTGCTTTCAACTTCAATGTCTGTGAGTGAGAGAAACAATTTTTCATTACGACTTGCAAAAAATATAAAGTGAATGAAAATAAACAGATTTGATTTTGATTTAATTACAAATTCTTTGTATTTCTATACTTGGCAAATAAATGATACTTGAATTAAAATACAAAAATAAAATCAAGGGCAATACACATCATCAGTGTATGACAGTGGCATTTCACAATGACGATACTAGCCTATTTCTAAAGGACTTCTCCAGAAAAGCATTTGATTTAATTACTTCCACCATCTGTATTGGCACTAGCCACCATCTACAGTATCATAATCTGTATGGGGTCATGATGTGTGCTACTGTATGGGCATCAGATGTCACAAAGCCACCAGTTTGTGTGACACATTGGACTAAAAATGTTGTTTTTATCAACATAATTTAAACAAGTGATACATTTCAGTACGAAATGACTAAAATCGAATTTGAATAACATTTGAAACAAATTTAAATTTAAAAAATGACTAAAAACAAGGCAAAAATGAACACTATACTGACATAAGAGAACCACATTATTTCAGATTAAACAATGACTCCTAGGAAGCAGGATGTACTGTAAAGAAAGAAATAAGAGGTCGGCGCTTCGGCGGTGGCACCCAATAAATAGTACAGGTGGTTCACTGCTGTGTGTGTGGATGTGAACTGAGACTGTCGCTGCCAGTGGAGACTTCAGGCCTGGGATCTGTGTTGGGAAAGCGGATGTGTCTGAGGTGGCAGGAAGCCCTGCCCTGTCTTTCCCATGGTAAGAGGGAACCAGCAGATTGCTATTACAACTTCTTCTAGCAACAGGGCCTGAGCTGATACTGTTTAAATGTCTGTTTGCGACACAGATTTTTTAAATTGAGAGTCCGATGTGTGTTTTCAACAATATGTAAGAATGTCAGCTGACCTGGTTTATCTTCATTAAAGAACAATGATGATTGTCATGGCTGCTTTCTGTCTGCGCACAATGCCTGACCGACAATGGTTTCTGTTTTTAGACTCATTCAGTATGTTTTAGGTGTCATGAAACCTATAATAAAGCCTACTTCCTACTGCTGAAAATGTAAGTTTAATTCATAGATTCATTCCAGATAATACTGAAGTCATAAGGTGCTGCTTTTCCCTGCAAATGACTGCTTACAATATGAGTAGAAAGGGTTAGTTTTGCTGCAGCTGCTGATCAAAAAGACTTTTAAATGTGTCCAGCAATGCACTCTTACACCATTTTAGGAGTCATAATAGACAGTCAAATATATATCCAAAATTAATTTAGCGGAAACAGAGATGTTTTATTTATTTCTTGAATTCTTCCTAGGAAAACCTAGGAAAGGTTGGCAGGAAAGGAAAAGAACAGGGTTTGTCTTGAGACATGTTCAGACGACACTTTGTTTGAATTACTTTGTTTTAAGCGTGAAGCCTTCAGGGCTTCATATTTAGGCCCACCCAGCTACAAACACATAAAGCCAGTTCTCCATTCTTTGACGTCTTGATTGATCACCTACATTCATCCCTCATTCCTCATCACTCCTTGTCTCAGCTTTTGTGGCATACATTTCGGTGATATTTCCAAAAGGGAAAATGTCGGCAAAGTTTGTCTTCGAAGCTATTTCAAAAATAACCTCTTTCCAAAATTCTACCAATGGTGCATAAGCATTCAAGTGATGGACCCATTATTGATGTATTTGACAGCCTACAACTGAAACAAGAAATCTAGCGCCGAAATATCACCACTGTAGAGCACAAGAATGGATAAGATAATGTAGTAGATATCAGCTAAAAGTGGGACACATGGGCCTGAGGCATAGAGGCTGTCCCTTGAGGTTGGTCTGGGTTTTGTAGTGCTGTTCCACACCATTACTGCTCCTCTACAGCTTCCCGCTGAAAAAAAGGAGCTCTAATGGTTTAACCAAAAAGCGGGCTAAACGGACACTCAAGACTTTTCATGCACCGTTAAACTTGGTGCCTTCTCCAGGGGGCTTCCGGCTGGACAGCAGGAAAACTGGGTTATGGTACCCATATGAGGAGCAGGTCTGAAGTGGTTAGTAGTGTAATCAGGCTTTTTGTGGTGCAAGTGAAAGAGTGGCTGAACTGATATTAGACAAATTTTGCTTTGATACCAGAACTGACGCAATTATATTGGACGTAACCAACAGTTTTATAATACAGATCTCTTGTAGAGCTGCAAGGATTAGTTAGATAATCAATTAAGCAATTTAAGAAAAGATCAAGTTTCTGCTTTCCAAATTTTTCTTGTTTTAACATTCCTCTAAGATCTTAAACATATCATCTTTGGGTGTTGGAGAGTTCTGACAAAATCAGAAATTTAACTTGGGATACCTGAGTGTTCAGTAGGGTTGGTACCTTTCACATTTGAACTGAAACAAGTACCGGTACTCAACGGTACTTCATTTCGGTACTTTACTCTAAATCTGTAACTCCTGAAGTATCAACCCAAAAAGTCCCCAAATTTTGACTTGAAATTTTTATAAATATATAAAACATATATAACAAGTGCAAAACATATATAAAAATATATCCACATGGCCTATATTAACCATATTTCTTCTAAATATATTTATTAATGTGTTTCTGTTGTTAGCACAGTTTTTCCCAAAATGCATCTGTGTTTAGAGTTTAGTAGCTGTAATGATGTTTATGAGATTTCTTTACAAACGCCACCGCTGGTTACTGGCAATATTGCACCCATGAGCATGAAATATTAGGCTGTCTAATAGGGACACAACATCCCACTCTGACATGTGCCCAGCTCATGCGTTTGCTCAAGAACGATGAGTCTGAATATACCGAAATTTGGCACCGTTTAATTTGACGTCAATCAATACTCGGTAGTACCGACATAGTTAAAAGTACCGACCTTGGTACCCAACCCTAGTGTTCAACTCTGCCCAAACTCTTCAAAGTGAGTGAAAGGTATGGGACCCATCACAGACATGTGTATTAGGACTACAGCAATGACAATGCTAAAGAACTCACCATATTCTCATGATTATCTTTCTGTTGACCATGATCTCTTAAATTTCCAGCACTGACAAATACTCATGTTCTCATTAACAGACACTAACAGCAATAAAGACGCACCAATATGTAAACATTCCAATAAACATGTAGGTGTCAAAATAACAAAGCAGTGGGAGTTCGCCCACCCAGTCTACATGTGGTTTTGTAGATATGGAAGAGACTTGTAACAGTATCCCACTGGATGTCTTAGGGCGCTGCATTCATGGCAATGAGTGAAGCAAGTTTTTGGTGAGTGTTTTTAATGTTTTTACCAATTCTGCTTCATGGACAGCATCTCAGTCAAAAAGAGGTCAGTGTCCAGTATGGAGATTTTAAGATTGCCTCTCAGCTTGTTGCCAGTGATTGAGTTCTGTTGCCGTCACTGGGCACTGACCATCAGTGCACACTAGATGGTCAGTGCCCATCTAGTTTGATAGAAAAAAGTTTCAGGTTGGGGGTGAGTTGTTATGAAGTGAAGAAGCTCCTCATTCACCAGTGAGGGTACAGCGTGTCAGATTGTTGCAGCTTATGTAGCATTGTACCTCACTGTCCTGGTGAAAGAAGGGTTGAGTCTGAAGGAGAAGCTTGTAATTTACCAGCGGATCTATTTTCTAGCCCTCGCCAATGGTCATGAATTAGAGAGATATAAGTGGCCAAGATGAGTCTGAGATGAGTGCAGCCAAGATTAGTTTTTTACAGCATGAGTAGACTCAACCTTAGGCAAGGGTCAAAAGCTTGGACATCTTGAAGTGACTGGGAATAGAACCAATTCTCTTTCACATTGAAAAGAATCAGCTGAGATTTGGGCATCTGATTAAGATGCCTCTGAATGTCTTCCGTTGGAGGTATTCCAGGCATATGCAAATAGGAAGAGATCCAAGAACAGAACCAAAACATGCTGAAGGGATTACATATCCAATCAAGTAAGCAAACACCTTTGAATACTTGAGAAGGAGCTGAAGGATGTACGCAAAGAGGAAGATGCCTGGGTTAACTTATGCTGTCTTTCCATGGACGGTTCAAGCCATGAACACGTGTTTTTACCGTTTTCTCACAGCGGGGGATGGACTCACTGTTGTGGTCCTGCTTGGTAGTAGAGCTAACCACTGTCAACCCTTGACAGTCAACCCGTCACAGTACGTATAAATGGGTGATGTCAAAAGAACATCTTGATAAACCATCTAAGATTTGTAATCTATCATTTAACTATGAGTCCCATCAAGTATATATTCTAGGGGACTAGAAGAAGAACAAGAATTTATCAAATCCGTCACTTGGTAGAGTTATCTAACAATCTAAAAAATACACTTGAAATTTGACAAGACGTATAAGCAAAAATTAATCCTGCTGAAAGGGGGAATGTTATGCACACTTAACCAAAAATGCAAAACAAACCTGGGTCTATTTACATGCTAAAGTGGGAATAACACTTTGGCACCTGGGAAAGAGCTGGATGTTCCCATGGGCTATTTCCTCTTGGAAGTACAGGTTTGGGGCTTACTGCTTTTGTCTCAGTGGTACTATTTTTCACAAGGACCACCCTTAAGGGTCAGGAGTGGAGGAAAGAGGGCTTAAATGACCTGAGACGTACCTTGAGGCACTATGGTACCCCAGGCAAAACACAGAGTAGGAACCAGGGCTTTGACACAAATGTGTGATATTTCTCTTACACAGCCCCCTGTGAAGCTCAGACATTTATAGCCATTGCCAAGTAGAATAATGAGGCGCCAGTTCCCACACAACAAGGTCTGTTGTGGTCTGACCATGCTCAGTATTACGCAACTCTCAGAGCAATAATATCTGATTAATCAATTAGTCAATCGACAGAAAATGAATCGCTAAGTATTTTGATAATCAATACATTTTGACTAATTTTTAAGAAAAAATGCCAAAACTCTATTCCAACTTATTAAATAGGAACATTTACTTGTTTCATTAGTCTTCTAAGATAGTAAATTCAATATCCTTGATTATTGACTGTGTATTCTTCAACAATTTTTGACATTTTATACACCAAACAACTAATGAAGTAATCTTGACAATACTTAACATATTAATTGATAATGAAAATGTTAGTCTCAGTCTTACATGCATATGGGTATAAAAAAAAAAAAAAAACCATTAGAGAGATTCTAAATATGGCTACAGACAAAAAAATAAGTTTCCATCATCAACTTGTGTTGAAATTCTCTTACAATTTGTGCAGTATTTTGATTTGAAAAAATATCTTTGGTATGTCAAAAGATGGAGAGTGGATATAAGATTTAGAGATACACTGGTAGTACGTGTCAGGATTGGTGCCAATCCAGCAAATTCATCCTCATCTGCTGATCTGAGTGTGAGTGCCAGAGAATGAGATCAGATTCAGGCTCATGCTTGTGCAAAAGCTCTTTAGTTTGCCAAGTGTCTCCTGACATGAGAGTACTGCTGATTTTATATTTCTATATAGCTATGTCATAGGTTTCATAGTGAAGTCATGCAATATAAACTGTTTTATAAAACTTAGTCAAAAGGAAATCAGAAATCAAATATACTCTATTTTGTGTTTGTTATTAGACCACAGGAGCATTGCTTACATCTGAAAGTAGTGAATAAAATATGTTTTTACCTGTCATGGGTTCGCATGAAGTCCCAGGATTTCTTTGTGCCATTCTGTGAAGGAAGCAAAATGAACAGCATAAGTGAATGCAATAAAAGCAAATGTTTTAGTACTGCAAGCACTGTTTTAATCTGTAAACACTGTGGTTACATTGTGGTTAGGTGAGTCAGAGTTTGTATGACTCTCACTCCCTTTTGTTGAATGCGATTTGAATGGCAGGATGCCAAATCATCTCAGATTTATTTAATATCTTGCAAAAGCAATCAGCTGCCCTGTAACTGATGCTTGCTTAGACGTGTAACACCACAAACCACAACCAAGAAAAAGTTCATCAAGTGTAGCAGCAACAAGGATGTTACTGAATAACAAACTTCAATGGTCCTGATTTATTTTAATGATTTGCAAAGGCAAAACTTTACATTGAAATACCTTTATTCCCTACCAAAGATATATTTGATATTGTTGTAGCTGATATAGGGCAACATGTGAATTTGCCGTTTGCTTGCTGATTTGTCAGGGTCTGTAATTAACATCTTGCAGTACAATGCCAGAAAATGCTCACATAGCAAAAATTGGCAAAAAAAAAGGTTCTTCGTGATTTTGTTATTTCCTCAATGTGCCAAATAGACAAATGTAGGTGATTTCTGGGAGTTTCAAGTGTCAATTGTTTGTTCAGAAAAGGATGCAAAGTTCACACTTCTAGACTACATGAAGAAAAAAAAAACAGATGTGTTTTTACAGGCTGGGTTGAGTGACAAGGAGGGATTCCTGATGACTAAATGGTGTAACACACCCCACAGTATTTCAAGTTCAGTGACTGAGATTGTTGTAATTGCCCTTTGGTCACATCATCACATTAACAAGATGTGTGGTGTTGTACTCCAGTAAATTTCCAGCAGGGAACTCAAACTGCACAGGCAGGTGTGTAAAAAGCACAAAAGCAATCAAGAGAAGTGTTCTGGCATACAGAGAACTTAAAGCTGGAGGTTGGGACTTTTGTCTCCACCTTCTGACAGTGAGAGTAATTACAAAATCACTGTCGACACGTGGTAACATCACAGGTACCAGAAAACATGCATACTTTACAGACCGGAAACAGAGAATTTGGACATTTCTCTTAAAAACAAGGACTCAAAATGATCAATTGATTCTGACAAATTGACTCACTGACTAATCATTGTAGCTGTTGGAGGTGTGCTGGTTGTCTGCAACACTACATCAAACATCATTGTCACTGTGGCTGTTTCTGCTTGTACTATTCCTCCCTGCATTATTTCTAACTGACCCACTGAAGAAATAGCTCCAAATATCTCCAGATCTTGTTGTGTCAACTAGGCCTGTCACGATAACTACTTTTGTTGGACGATATATTATCTCAGAAATAAACGTGATAAACGATAGGATTGTCATATAATGGATAATTTCATACCACTGACATAATGATAATATAATATAATAATAATGCAAGGTAGCAAGGGGGTGAGAATGGAGAATGGGCACAATGCTTCCATAAAAACGCAGACTGCCATTATGGGCCGGGACAGGGCATAGTGAGGAATGGAGGCAACTACTTGCTTAGCCAATACGACATTAAAAACCTCTTAGCTGTTAATGTGAAATGTGCAATATTGAGGTAAAAAAAAAAAAAAAGATCAAGGTCCTGTCCATGTGTCACACAATATGTCGATATATAGACATGATAATGTCGGTAATTACGTAATTGTACGATAGGTGGATAACGTAATAATTGTGAGAGGTCTAGTGTTGACCATTTTTTAGCGCCACTAACAAAGCTAATTCGGTGAGGAACACATATCATTTCCTGTAAATTCTTCACAATAGAAGAATTTAGTCATTTAAAAGCTTTTAATATTAAGCAGTCATGTTGGGTTTGCATCAGCAGTAACTTAACCCTAAAACAGGCAACGAGGAGTTACAGATTCTTTAACACCCTGTTAGGATCATGATTGGTTAAGGTGGTTGTTCAATTGTATGGGCCTTGAGTTGGTAGAATTGAAGCTTGTGGTAGGTCTACACTTTGACGAAAATGATAAAATTCAGTTACTACTTAACTAGTATGTGTGATATTAATGACCAGGGAAAGCAAGACAAGACAAGAAATCACTTCTCTTTATTAAATAAAACATTTTACCATTATAACCATTTTTATACCTCAATAGGAGCAAGGTATCCTGGTCGAGATACAACTCATAAAATCCAAAATATATATAAAATATTAGTAGAAATGTTTTACTTTAGGTGCAAATAAGAAAACTAGTAACATCAAATTACTTTTTTTACATCTCATATTTCACTCCTGCCTGTTAAAGGGTTAACACAATTCTGACACGGCTGCCCCTCAGCAGGCTTCCTGAAGTTGTTTGAATTAACTCCGCAAATGTGTGAATTAAACTGAATCAAAAACTATTCCTCTCTCTACATCATATGCTGTATAAATATAGTAAAGTTGGCCTATATTTTCTATGCCTGAGGAAATATGGCCTTGATTCATATTTAGGCTACACCTCCTCTCCACCCACCAGCTCTTTCAGACGCAGTGATGACAGCGTTACCAGAACTGGCTTATTTCAGCTACAATAGATGTCATCTTCTTCTGTGCGAGAGCTGTGATGTGGTTTCAGTACCACCCTAGAAATGGGAGGAGGTGAAATGGCAAACTAATTGCACTGATCAGACATAATAAAGCTATTGTCGTGTACTGTGAGCTGCAATGTGCAACTTTTAGATGTCTATCTGAAGGGGATAAATGGGGCAGATTGAAGAGTGAGAGGGTGTTTGTTTCCTTTCAAAAAAGTCTGTCATATTTCTTTAATTCTCAAATTAATTTTGATGGCAGGATATAAATATCACAGACTGAATATTGTTTTAGAAACACTACATGTTGTGGAAAAAACAATAGCAACACTTCAAAATTACAGTGATGAGAGGTGATAACTGTAATACATTCACATTTGCATCTAAGAACGATGTTTGAGGAAAGCACTGCAATGCTTTCATTACCCAATTTATCAACAACAGTTTATCTCCTTAGCCACCCGTAAAAAGTTACAGTAATTCCTACCTTCCACACAGTTTCTATGGAAGTCCTCTAAATGATCTCAACAAACATTCAAATTACACACTGCAAGACCTAGCAGGTCATAGCCACGGGGCCTCAATAAAGCCAAGATAGCATAGTGGCCTCCATGCATCATTAACTGTTATGTTGTAGTGCAAAATGAGAAGCCAAAGTCTGCCAAGGTTTAGATACGGTTATTAATATGGTGCAATATTTATGTACTGTGAAAGATATTACGTCAGCTTAAAAACACACTGAGACACGCCAACACGTACTTCTTAGGTGGACGGTCTGAATTAAAAAGTCGTACATAGCCTATGTTAAAGTAAATACCAGCTATGGTTGAGTTTTAATTGTTCATGCTGAATGCATTTGCAAAACCATTCGCTTCTGAATCAAATGTTTTCAACATGTTACAGTTGTGATATAACTATTCATTTAAATGCTAAATATTCACTGGTTTCAGCCTTTCTAACTGAGGATCTGCATATCACTGTTAATTTAGTACCTTTGGGATGTGAACGGTTTGTTGAACATAGCAAACAATTTTAAGACAAATTAATTTGAAACATAATCAATAATTGAAAAAAAGATTAACTTTCAGTCCCTTAAACAATTATGTTTTTCATTAATAATGCACATGATAATGTCATATCAGTGGTTACCATCCGGTCTAGTCATCAAGTCACAGTCCACACATTGGCCAATTTCCATGCATCCATTCCACCTGTTAATAGATTCAAACCTACAACCTTCTTGTGAGGAGACAGGGCTAATCACTGCTGCCCATTCACAAAGTGAAAACTAAAATAGCTTATGTGCAAATGAGTTGTAAAGCTCTATAAATTAAGAAGCCTTTCTTGGTTCAAAACCAACATTTAAAAAACATTACAATTACTGCAACAGCAGTTACAAATTTTACATGACTATTACTAAAACAACTACATGTTCTTCTTTTTTGTGTTCAGTGTTAGTAAAACCAAACTGAATGTATTCTATGTAAGAAAGACCCTTACAGTCAACAAATGTGCAAGGCAAGGGTCACATGATCGATAAGTTACTTGTACTGTTATGTCATGTGTTGTAGCGTTGCCACTAACTAGGGAGTGGGAAATAGTATTTTAATATCAAAGTGTTTTCCCAATGTTGTCTATACATTTTTTTTTTGTTGAAGCTGACCCCAGTTCTCACAAGCAACCCAGAATGAACCACTTTTCAACTGCGACCCACCAGTTTGGAACCACTGATGTACATGTCAAATAAAATCTAGAGAAAGAAATGTATTCTGTCCAGATTTTGTTTAAACTTGAACTGGATCTTGTAGAAACAGACGAAAAAAACGATGACCTGAAGGCAGAGGCGACACCCACTCATCAGCGCTCTAGCTTTGGCGATTAGTGAAGCGTTGTCAAAACTCACTGTGGAGTCATGAGAGACGCTCTGCTTGCTGCAGACAGTCTGCTGGTGGTGTAATTACTCGCATGTCAACAAAGTGTACGAGTGTCTTACACGCCATCATTCCTCCTTCAGGCCAAGCGAGCCACACCCCTCTCACTTTTCCTCCATGAAAGCAAAACTGCAAAGGCGTGTGTGATAAATCATTTGTCATGACTGAGGCGGGGATGCACTTCTTGTGGCTTGTTGCTTTGTAAAGAGTGCTTACTGAATAATGGATGAGATAGAGCGTTTTTCCTCACAATGTGCCTTTTAAAAGCAAATTATAGGGTATTTGTATGTGTGAATTAATAGATAAATACAAGGGCTATGCTGCCTCTGATCCCAATCTTTATGTTTTCTTTTATTGGATGGTTTTGTTTGTCAAAATAACAAAGAAAATGAAGAAGATATCATAAACTGTTCTTAGATATATAAAAACATTGACCAAAAAAATACTTTTAATAATACACTCCTGATTTTTTTTTCAGACTAAGCAATAGCACCCAAAATTTCCTCCAAGAGAAGACCTTGATGCAAGAATAAGGTTACCTTAGGAGTAGTGTAAAGCGACAACTAATGATTATCGATTTATCTGTCATTCAGTTTTATAAAAAGTCAGAAAATTGTAAAAAAAAAAAAAAAAAAAAAAAAGTCAATCACTCCTCTCCCAAAGATCTAGGTGACGCCCTCAAATGTCCTGATAAACAGTCCAAAACCCAAAAGATATTCACTTTATTATCAAAAAAAACTAAAGAAACCAGAAAATACTCATATTTGAGGGCCTGTGGCCAAAGAATGTGGGCATGTTTTCTTAAACAAAAAAAAACTTAAAAAAGACTCAAATGAGTACATGAGTAATTGGTGATTAATTTTCTGTCGATTGGCTAATTATTGCAGCTCTCCAGTATAAATAGTTACTATTTTGACAACATGTACTCATATAGCCTTATGAATAAATTATAATTATTGTACAACAGAAAAGTGGAGTACCTTTTATTCAATTCCCTCTTTTGTTGATACTCTTAATAATTGTTCTAATAAATGCTTTATAAACAATAAAAGTGCTTTGTGAACCACAGCGGTGAATCACAGCACCAGTAATTAGAAAACAAATATGTGGTTTGAGGCTATGAAAAATGAAGGCCAGCTCCAGTAACACAGACAATGCAAATGCCTGTTGAGTCTTGCCTGACCAAAATAAATGAAGCAACACTTATAGCATCCAGCTCTAATAGCAGATTACTGATGCGTTCCATTTACCTTGGAAATTGGAGGTTGGACCTGTGAATGACGTCACACCCGAGTTTGAAGTGTTCCGGTTCAAGAAGTCAGAAAGCCAGTTCTAGCCAGGTTAGCCACACGTACAAACATCATAGCAACGTCCACAGATAGAAGTTGGACAGTGCTGTATGTATGACTGATTTAATGAGACACAAATAAGACAAAAGTACTAATAAACAGGATATTACTACAACTTTCACACTGTTGATACACGATGTTACCATTTTGGATTTTGTGGTCAGAGCTGGTGAGGTTCTTCCAACCTTCTGAGGCGGAAACCCAATTTCAGGGGGCATTCCAGTTGAAATTTCCAACTGGGAATCGGAAATTCCAGCTGAGTCAGTTCTGACTCGTATTTGTCACTGAATTTGTGAAACCACAATGTACTCATAACTCTAAAGGATGCAGGGAAAACATTAAATTAAAATCGATTAGAAATTATATTAAAAATGGCTGATGACACTGTCAACTGTCACAAATGAAAGAGTGGAGAAACCTATCAAATGCAGATGCTTCCAATGCTTACTCATATCCACTGACAATTAACATTCAAATGTTTCAATCACCTTAAATCCAGTCCTCCAGTCCAAAACCCTCCAAACCCAAGAGCTGAGCCCAACACTGGTTTCCAAACACCAATCAGAGTCAACCAAATTTGAACACAATGTAAAGAAACCTCTCTGGAACATTGAAAAGAAGAAACTAAACACCAAAGTAGATCATAATGTTACATGGCCCCTAAAAAGAGATGATGGAATTGGCAGAATATCTCTCTACTGTCAAAGATGGAAAGCAGAGACAGATCATGACCGAGTGCAGACTCAGTAACCACAAACCGCCAATCAAAAGAGGACACAGAAAAAACCATGGCAACCAAAAGAAAAAAGAACATTTGGTCACTGTTCGACAGGTGAGGTTGAGACAGATGCACTTCTTCCCATAATGTAAAACATTCAATGAAATGAGGATCAAGTTCAACTCTAAAATAGGGCTGCAACTAACGACTATTTTGATAGTTGACTAGTCATCGATTATTGAAACAATTAATCGACTAATCGGATCAGTGGTGGTTCTAGCTTGTAAGGCACCCCGGGTGAACTACCCTTCAGCGCCCACCATATATATAGATCGATATATAAAATAACCATAAATACCAAAATGATATATAATCATGAATACAAAAAATGAAATACAAGGAATAGAAACAATTCTTGTATATACATAGAAGTTAGTTATTTTAATTATTACAAATTATAACATATTGCTAATAAAAGTAAACTGCACAAATCCTCTATCACACACAAATAGAACAACACATTTATAAATCAATATTACCATCCTACAGCAGTGTCCACCCAGAGTCAAGACTGAACAGTTCACCTTGGTGGTGTGAAGACTGATTTTACATTATTCTTAATGATTTTACTCACAACCCAGAAAAAATACAACAATGTGTCTGTGAAACTACATATTCACAGTATGAACTGTGGTTTATTTGGTGTGACTGATTTTAATTTTTGCATTATTAGGCTACCATACAAAATTATGTGCTCTAGACTCCTCAGTGGAGACCTGAGGTCAACCTACTGCTGCTCCTCTCCTACTTCTGACTGAGATCTCAGCAGGTAGAAGCTGTTAGTTCATAAACTAGAAGTAGGGCGCGTAGTGTAACAAGGTCAACTGATCCACACGGTGACATTATATCATTGATGTAAATGAGCGATAGAAAACCGTTTCTTTTGTGTGTGTGTGTGCTCCGTGCGGCCCCCGGTAAGATGCTGGCTGCCCATACTGCCATTGAAATCCGATGAATTACTACAGCACCACAGTGTTATATCACGGTTTCCCAAGGATTTTTGAGACAAAGGTGACAATATCTGGAGAACGTGGTGTGCGGTGTGCACAGTCTCCCGCAGGGAGAGCAGCCTCCAGTTAGCTCTGGGAAAGTCATCACTGTCCAACACACAGAGGACGCAGCGTTGCTGAGGTGAGACAGACTGAGCACCGAGTTATTTTCTTTACCTCAGAGTTGGGTTAAGTTGTTTAATGCTGCAGTGTGTGTTTTTCAGCTGCTTGTGTTTGTTACTGCTGGAGTTCACCGCTCCGCAAAGCACGAAAAACACGCCTGATGACGTAACTGACAATTATCGACTATTAAATTCGTTGGTGACTGATTTTTGTCGACAACATCGACTAATCGTTGCACCCCTACTCTAAAATTTCAGATTTTCTGTCATTCATTCAATTATTTATTTCATTGAACTAAACTGCAAACAGCAAATCGTAATCATGGCTTAGTCTGTTTACAATAATCATATCAAAATGTCGCCATTCATTCTGACTTTGATTGATGTTTAAAAGGCTATAAAGATGACAAGTTTAGCTTCCAGCAACTGCATATAGAGGTAAAACTATTCATCATGAATGTGTCACCACACACACACACACACACACACACACACACACACACACACACACACACACACACACACACACACACACACACACACACACACACACACACACACACACACACACACACACACACACACACACACACACACACACACACACACTCCTTCTCTGGTATCCTGTCACCACTCACAGATGGTGGGGTTCCCCTCATTACTCGGCCCACTTGCTGAGAGAAGGGGGGCGGGGACGGCTTGAATGGCCCTGGGGAGACGGAGAATCATGGCGGACATGGATTACGACGGAGAGATTAGCCCACAGACAGAGAAAGAGAGGGAGAGAGATAGAGAGAAAAGCGCGGATAGGCTACACAGGACCTTGAAATTAATGTGGTCCCTCTGGCTTTGGGCATCAGAAATGACAGGCTCCTGTGTGAATAGCTATTGTAGAGAGGGATGTATGGGCTTGATCTTTTAGGTGCTTAAAGTCTAATAAGCATCGCTAGAGCTGTCGCCGTTACCGCATTACCCCGGTAACGCAATCACATCACGCCCACCGCAGAGTCATGCTGATCTCCACTTCACTGCTCTGAGTGAGCGGCTCAAGAGATGGGACATTAGTTATTCTCTCAAGCTAAGACATTTTAGAGACATAAGACATAAAGATAGACATTGAGTCTATAGAGACAATAAAGAATAGACTACAGGACTACAGGAATAAAAGCTTTTGAAAAGTTTGACATATTGTTCTGAATATAAGATGGTGGTTTTTCCTGGAAATTCATCTGAAAAACTGTGGTCGTCTTACATCCAGGGTCAACACAATTATATGGTCACAACATCAGATTTTCTTTTTTAATGGACAAAGCAGAGGTGTTAAACCATGGATGTATTATAGGAGCTAGATACCGTACCAAAGATGACGCCCATTCAGTCCAATAACATTTGCACGGTTGGAGCATATGCCCAAAAAAATTTCTAGCTTCCAGGTTTGCTTTCGGCCCACTGAATATGCGCAGTGGCCCCGCCAGCAAGTTCCCGCTCAGCCCATAGACTTTACATTGTGATAATTGATAATGTCAATGTTTTTATATTGCTTTTCTTGGCTCGAGGAAAGTTTTACACATATAAAACCTCCATTGTTCAAAAAAGTATAATAGAAAGAGCCATTATTGAGCTTGTCTGCAGTTTGAGTTTAAAGATGTCTCTTTTACAATGGTGGTCTATGGGTTAAAATGCTTTTTGGGCCACAGGGGCATTTTATAGCTGCAATACTGCAAGTGAACACTGGGAAAAATTGGCTGATAAGCTGAGCCGCGGCACCCTCTCCAGCTCTTATAATACACCCATGTATAAAACCAACTCATTATTTTAGCCTAGTTGCTAGGCTAGTTAGTATACTGAAGTCTGTTTACCGTAAGTGTATTAGAGTCAATCAGTCCTAAAAGTGTTCTGTTAGTCCAGTTTAACCTCTAGGAGTTCCTGAAGGCTTGTGTACCACGTTTTTCTGCCACAAAGGAACTAAATTCATGACGAGCGAAAACAAGCCCAAAGTGTCTGCTATGTGAAACACCACTGTGACAGATGATGAAGAACTCAAAAAGACAAACAGAGAGTCTTATAAATGCTAACCGCTTCCAAGAGTCTGGTAGGAGAGTGTGTGACAATGTGAATATTCTATTATGAAAGTTATATTCAAAAAGTATTTGTCCAAAAACAGGTGTTGGAAAATGAGGGGGTCGGCTTATATTTGCTCCAATACGCAATTCAAGAACAAATTATTTTATAAATATGATTTTATGGCTGTTACCGTGATTAATGAATGGCTTTGCTGGTTTGTGCGGAAAGGAAAACAAAAAAAAAATCAATACCACAGCAGCTCTAATCATTTTTCATAATCATCTTTTTCTGGATTTAGCTTCAGTGTGTTTTCTCAGCAGCCACAACAAAGGCAACAAGACTATTACACACGCATTACAATCTTGGAACTACTGATCAGCAGAGCTTTTAGAACAAAAGAATCACATTTACAGCAATGTAAGTTAATTGTCAGCCATACCTGCATAAACTGATAAACCGGTAATGAGGAAGTACAGTATCAGCAGCATTATAACAGCCTGACAAGTGGGCTCTTATCCACAAGGACACACTTCTCAAGTAGACACCCATGTGACTGTGTCCTCCAGTCAAGTCTACACAGAGAGCGAGTAAACCTCAGATCGCATCAAGGCATTTTTTACATGTTTGGTTCCTCTAATACAAACTGACTGAGATACAGCTGAGGACTTGGAGGACTTGACCGCTGCCTGTTTTCTGTTTTAACCTCTGTTGACCACATTTGCACACAAAATGCAGTGTGAGCGGAATATAGGTGAGGTAACGGCAACATATGAGGGCTGGTGTGATGCTGAAACACTAATTGATTGATTGAAGTCTAGAGCTGCAACCATTTGTGGATTAATTGATTACTCAATCAATGATAACTGCATAATCATTTTAAAGAAACAATACCCCAAATATGCTGTTTTCAACTTCATATTTGTGATGATTTAATGCTTTTCTTTGTCATACATGATAATAAACTGAGTAGAATATTTTTGGGTTTTGAACCTTTGGTCGGACAAAGACTTAAGACATAACCTTGTCTCACTATTTTCTGACGTTGTGTAGAGTAAACTATTAATGGATGAATCAAGAAAATAATTGCCAGATTAATTGATAATGAAAATAATCGTTGGTTCCAGCCCAAGATTAGTAGATAGAAAGAAAATGAATTAACAATAATCGATAACCCAACATTATAAGTTCTTTATAAAGGAAAAAAGCCAAACTGATTGGTTCCAATGTCTGGGTTTTGAAGAAATTAGCTGATTTTTCTCTGGTTAATGTTATTGTACATTGAATAATTTGGAGTTTTCGACAGTTAAGCAGACAAAATATTTCACTTTGGACTAGGGGAAATTTTTAAGGTTCATTTCTCACTTTAACCCTAGACTAGACTACACTAATACATATCAAACGTTTATTGTTCCTAAATCTCAATATCTGCCTCCATTTACTATCTTAACAATAAAGTTACTAACATACTAACAAATTAATAATCAAGGAATAAGTAAATGATAATAAATAAATTGACAGATCCATTGATAATGAAAATAATCGTTACTTGCACTCTAGCTGGAATGGCTGAAATAAGTAAGAATGTCTTTTCAATATCAACATGTATGATGATGGAAACTGATTTAAATGCTATATAAAATAATCAAATCGATATTCAATGCAATGTACTGTGTTCCACTATTATTTAGTACTAAACACTAAGCCTAACCCATTTCCAGATAAACCTGAAGCTTCACCAACTAATGTTGTTTAATCACAATCTACCTGCAATCATTCATTTAAAAAACAGAATTTTAAATGGTCTCACTGAGTGATCGTCCCTCTTCTATATCATAGATTTATAACATGAGGACAATCCTTTCTCCACCTCCAGAACATACATAAATTCACACACAAAATGGTCATTTGTGTTTAAAGATCATAATGGATCTCATATTCATGAAGGAGTGAGGGGTAAAGGGCTGTAACTATACCAGATAAATAATTCCAGATGAATAATTCACATCATTATGATGAATAAACTGAAGGCAATTAGCCTGCTTTAAGAAGAAACTCGTGATTCAACATAAGCACGAGGGAGCGATAAGAGGGGCTTCCCTGAGTCAACAGGGGACAATCACCTGCTTTGTAGAGAGGCGAGGAAGAGGAGACAAAACAACAATAAACACTAACGATGAAGAGAGCCTCTCAGGCGTGACGTTACCTACTTTCAGTGAGTGTGTTTCTGCGAGTGACCATGGTGAGCCTGCAGATGTGCGGCCAAGCGTAAAAAGGTTTGTGGAAGAGATGCTCCCTCAGTGGGAGTCAAAAAAGCCTTTGTGGTGGTGGTGGTGGTGGTTGGGGGGGGAGGAGGGGGGGGGGACGTCCCTGAACAGCCCATCCTGATCTACTGAGGAGAGGATGACGAGGATGAAAGGGAGGACGGTCCACCACCACCACCACTGCTACCATCACTTCTTTTGTTGTCCATCTGCTGTCTTAGCCGTTCCACTGTTCTCTTGACGAGCTTAACCCCCCCCTTCTCCTGTCACAGGTGTGAACCCCAAATGGTTAAACTCCTCAGTGAGCTTCCCTCATCATATGTGACATAATTTAGCTTCTAATATTGAAGGCACAACTACAAAAGACCACCTTACAATAATTTTCCAGTTGTATTTTCTTTGTTTTGTCACCTAAAACATAAACATCTTTGATAGATATCTATAAATCTAGATATAGAATTCTGAAGTAATCATTTGTTTCAAGCGCAGAGTGAACAAAATAGCTTCTTCTTCTTCTTGTAGGTTAAATAAATCCTCTTGTCGTCTACAATGGAAGCAGTGAGGGCATTGATGTATTTTTGGGGTTTTTAAAGTGAGCTTTAAGACAATATTTTTGTCCTTATTCAGGTTTTAGACATCAGAAGCCATCGCTGACTAACAGAAGCTACACAAATATTTTGAATCCTAAAAATAAATTCATCTGGACTGCAGCCTGTGTTTGGGGTAAAAGCATATCTCACTTCACTGGCGAGCATCAGGAACGCACAATCAGCACATTACACTTTCTTTTAGTTGGAAGGAAGAAAAAACATATTTTTAATGAGGAGAATATAAAACAGATATAATAACTAGAGCTGCAAGGATTGGTGGATTTATGGGCAACAATTTTGATAATTAAAATAATCATTTTAGTCATTTTACTATGCAGAAACACTGAAAGTTGCTGATTTCATCTTATAAAATGTGATGATTTAAAGGTTTTCTGTATCATACATGATGGTAGAAGGGAATCTCTTTCAATTTGGACTGCTGATCAGACGAAACAAGGCCTCTGAAGATGTCATTTTGAGCTCAAAATGTTTTTGACAGGAATGTAAGCAATGTAAAATCAGCTATAGCAATACTGATTTAGAGTCTTGTACCAGGATCATCATTTCACACCTTTGAGCATTTACTGTAAAAACATGGATCCAGCTAATGAGGTCTGAGAGCTTCCAAACAGCTTATGAGATTTCAGTCCTCCACTCTGCCCTGTTTGCCAACCCAACCTGGGCGAACAGCTAAAAATGTATATAGAAAAAAAATATACCTGCACCCACAATCCCTGTAGAACACACCTATAATACTGGAGAAAATCAATGCAGTGGCAAAACTTTACTAAATCTGAACTGTGAGCACTGTAGCAGAATCAGAAATGTTTGATATTAGAAAATGTGTCATAATTAACTAGAGTTGGGAAATATGACTATGTCTATACCTCATAGTAATACCTTGAATGTAGTTAGACATGGTAAGCAATGCTGTAAATAAATGAGTAAGACTGCTTTATAGCAATTTGTGACTGTTAACTTATTGCCACAATGTGATAAGGTCTTGATTTGTTAGGTATTTTATTTGTTTGATATGTCAAAAAAAGACATTTTTGTTAGGATTAACTGGACAAAGAGATGGAACGATTTCAATCTTAAGAAAGAAAGAAAATATTCACGTATGATAAGCCAGAAACAAAGAACAATTAAATTGATTATGAAAAAGTTACTGATTTATTTTCTGTCCATTGACTAATCGATTAATCAACTTATAATTGTAGCTGTGATGATTCAATTTTAATAATTTGCCTACGATGTAGAAATCTGCAATGAGGTCCTCTACCATGTGTAATTCCCAATAACAACAATAAAGTTTCCTGTCCCATCTTGACCCTGTTCTTACGTTATATATAGTTTTAATTATTACACAAACATTTAAAGTCCCCATCCACACAAAAATATGTTTTTCTTCTTTTTCCTGGAGTTAAATGTTTGAGCTTCATTATGTAGAGCTACGTACTAAAAGTCTGTTTTCACATTCATCTACTAAAAGTGGAAACTTTTTCTGAACTCATCACAAATCAGATTTTTAAGGGGCGGGCCCTTTAAGCATGATTTGTGACATCACAACTAGTTTGGAGACAATCCTTGTTTACTATTAAACTTGTACTAGTGTGATGTGGAAACTTGAAGCCTTCAGGGCACAAACACTGAGAATTTATGGTTACGTAGGAGACATCTTGTGTCCAGCAGTTAAACTCTGGATACTAAATATATTTACATATTCAGATATTATGAAATCCTTAAAAAAGGAGAAGGAGGAGGTGTCATTTTAAAGATTTTAACAAGATGAGTGAACTTTGTATACAGATAAACATATCAGACATAAATTATTAGTCAAAGTTGAGTATTTTATATACATCTTAAACATGTGTGGAGGGGACCTTTAAACAAGTAAGGCTGTATAGTGTCCCTTATTACTGTAAACCTGAACTATATGTGGACCCCTGACCCTCAGACTCCACACCCACCAGACTGCACTTACACATGAGTCAATTTAACAGTTGAAATCAACAAGTCTCACCTGACCCTCTATTCATACTAGAAACTGATTTTCTCGCCAAATCGTGTTATATAAACCTCCTTACACTAATGTAAAGCATGTGCTAACGGTGATGCTCAACACCCCCCACTCCCCTTTTAAAAAAAACACCTCTGCAGCAGCAAGCTACCGTTAGCATGTTAGCTTATAGCTGTCTCTGAGCTGCCACACAAAACACAACAGCAGCTTTAAATCGACTGCATGTGAAAACACACCCGACACGAAGTCATTGTGGTTAAAGCAACGCAAATTGTTGCTACCACCGTCTGTGTTTGAGGTCAGCTTAGCCTTCATGTTATGCTAGCCTGCTAGCTGCCAAATGAATGGGGGTTGGGCTATTAGCCCTCAGCAGCCAGCAGCCGTTACACAGAAGCAGCTCACCTGGTTGTAGTGCACCCTGAACGGCTTCAGGTAGTCGGACTCTGTGCACGGAACCACTTCAATGTTGTTAATCTCTTCCATAGTGCAGAGCTGCAGAGGACTGGAGGCTCAGAGACGGTCTGTCTGTCACCACACACACACTGACAGTGAAGGAATGCCTACGGAAGCCAGCAGAGGACATGAGACTGTCAGGGTGGCATGAGAGTTAGTAGGGAACAATATCAGGGATGGACGATGGAAAACTACAAGCATTCTATAGACCAGTACTACTGATACTAATACTTAAAAAAAAAAATATATATATATATATATATATATATATATATATATATATATATATATATACTTTAAGTTTTTTAGTCAAGAACAATGGCACTGAAATAAACATTCAAGTACAACTCAGCAGTCATAGATAAGTTTTTGCACATGACATTAAACAATATACAGCAGTAGAGAGGTAACTGAAATGGTAAGATATGATTCTATCAGTGTTGGCTATCAATCACAGCCCTAATTAAACACATACAAAATCCATTTAGTCCATCTACCAATGTACAGGTCTTTTCTTAGCCACTGAAGGTGGAAAGTTAGCCTTTCCATCTCATGGATCGCCTAAATGATATCTAATAGGGCAGTGCCATGTGGACAAAATCAAATATTGCAATATTTTTGACCAAATGCCTTGATATCGATATCGCTATAAGTTATCATCAGTAATGTGGTTATATATATATATATATATATATATATATATTCTTTGCTGCTTCTTTGAGTACTTTCAAAAGGTATCTATCGTCTCATCCCTAAAGTGATAGAAAGATATGTCCTTAGGATTTGTTGTATAGCTTCCTAAATATTCTCCCAAAATGTTTCAATCTTTGGGCAAGCCCATAAGATGTGGTGATGATCTGCCCCGACTCCCCCACAGACCCCTCCAGCATGTATGTACAAGTGATGTTTCATGTGTTTTCACTAATAAATATTTCTTAAGTTTATTTGTTTTATTTCCTTGTGTGAAAATCAATATGTGCACATGAGATTAAAAACAAATAAACAAACATGTTTACACAATCCTGTAGTAATGGTAAAGCAGAGTTTACATTCTGAATTGTCAATGAAGAGGTCAAGAAATATGCATGAATGAAATTAAATAAATTAAAAAAAAGAAATTGACCCGGGGAAAAAAGAAGAGAAAAGGTATCAGTGAGGGGTGGGAGCTATGGAGCTGTGGATGTGGGGTGGATGGGGTGTGGATGTGGGAAACAGTGCTTGGAGTTGAGGGAGGATGTGTTGGAGTTTTTGTCCAAATTGTTTGCCTAAAATGTGGGCTGTAAAATTGTGCAGCCTAGGAGTCTGACTTAAATAAAAAGTAGGAAGGAGGAGGGGGAAGGGGATGAGGGGGTTCAGCTCTCATTCATCATAAGGTAGCTCAGTGACCTTTTCCAGGTTTGAATGGTCTGACAGCAGGCTGAGCCATTGTAGTACTGTTAATTTAGTGTTTCCAGTGCTATTAAGTAACTTTTTTCTTTCTTTTTTTTAGTTAATGAAAAGAGGACTTAATAAAATGACAAGAAAGCTATTGAATAGTGGTTTCATGTTACTAGTGGAGGCATCTAAGGCACTAAGCAGGCATCAGTAGGGACACATTGAGATGCTGAGATACAGAACGTTTGAGAGATGCTTAATGACCTCCAACCAATATGTTTTCGTAAAGCCAGAAAGCAGGATAGAAATGATCAGTTGGGCTGTTTTGGTATAGAGCACATGTATCTGAGTTAAAATGGATGCTTTAAGTAATAATTGATTAATAATTAACAATTAAAAAACTATTTTCTCTGGACAGGTTTAAAGCTTTGCTGCAGGAACTCTGTGGATCATCATCTATCTGTTAATCTGTCTGTCTGTTGCTTGCTTGGAGGTTTTCAATGCCTCAAATTTCTGCTGATTCATATTCTTATTATTCATAAAAATGGTTTTGTGTAGTTTTCATCACCAGATTTAGCATTGAGACTTTGCGTTGCAGTTGAAAGGTCAGTTTAGCCTTGATATTATTTCCAAGGTCAAGAATGAAAGTACATGATTGTATGTTTACAGGGAGGGTTATGTACCAGACTATACTACTGGTCAAAAGTTTTAAAACTGCCCAAATTTTGTAGTTTTTATTGAAATGTAAGCTGTTCAAGTCCAGTGAATAACCCTAAATGGTACAGAGGTAAGTGATACACTGCCAGAGGAGAAAAAAAACCTTTTGGTTACCAAAAACTGACAAATAATGTTAATTTCAAAGTTATTAAAAGGCATTTTCCATGTAGTAATGTGTAATAATGGAACCAAATTAAGCCTTGAAAAGTTGATATAAACAGTTCCTACAGTTGTCCAACTTTAGTTGATCACTTCCACACCTTTTGTCTAAATGTCTTTGTAAAAGCATGGAAGAGGAAGTTTGACTGTCTGCTGCTTTTTTGCTCCATCCAGAGTTAGTGACTTGCACAAAGTGACTGGCAGCCTGGAGCAAAGGGGCGACCACAGCATCATGCAGAACCATGCAACAACCTCTGGGGTTTTTTCCTTCAGCAAGAAAACATACCTCACTACTATCTTAAAAAAAAAGAGCAAGACGACAGACAGAAGGGTGAAAGCAGAGCCACCTGACAGTGCAAAATATCTAACTTCTGCAACAGTATTGGGAAGAACTTTCAGAACAAAATTGGATCTTCATTGTAGAAAGAGTCTTACGATGGTGTTCAGCTGTTAGGGTTAGGGTTTGGGTTAAAAATCTGATAACATTTTGCCAATCAAAAAGATTCAATCATTTCTTTTTTCGATCTCCAATTGTTTATTGGTTCTGCTTTAATTTCATAGTAGACTGGGATACTACACTTCATAAACTTCAATATAAACTAGAAAAACGGAGGTGTTTTAAAACTTTTGACCCGTAGTATAGTTTTTACTGTACAAACAATGGTATCAATCTTCTCATTTTACTCTCTCAATAACAAAGCGAATAGGCGTATTTCCCAAAATGTTGAACTACTTACTTTAACATCTCAGTCATAATAACTTAGTCATGTCAGGTGTTAGTCACAGTTTAAGAAAGCCCTATCAATCATTTTGGGACTGACAGCAGGTTCAGATCCTGTGTTAGATGGCGGGGTGACCTTTTACACTGTAAACTTTAAACACAGCTTCTTCTTAGATGAAACATGAAGAGAACTCGAACGTCGTCACCTTGCTGAGTAAAGAATACGAGATGGGTGTGGAAGCTCTTTTCTCACCGACCCTGCCTTGAAGGGCGAGGCTGGATGATGTCACCTTCTCACATCAATAACAGCTTTATAATGGAAAACAATCTGCAGAGCTCCAATCTCGATGGGGCTGACTTCCTCCAACAAATGAGCCCCAGTCCTCCGCCCACTACACAAGGACAGGACGTAACACTTTTGCTGAGCTGATTTACATCTAAATAAATACAGGCATAGACCAAACAATGTGCAGACCCAAAAGAGGAACCGGCGTCTCTCCTCTGGGCAAGTCCAATTTATATTGCCCGATCCGGCCAAGCTGCAGGGCACGATAAGATGGGAGGGACTGCTGAGTTGAGGCATTGTACAGGAGTCACACTGCTCTGGTTTACACTCAGAAAAATGGACACAAAAGAAACTAAAGCAGAAGTATGATGGGGTAAAATGAGATGAGGGCATGAAGAAAAAGTACAGTCATTAAGGTCTGTTGTCGGGATGGTTCACCAACCATGCCAACCAATGTATTTGTTGCCATTGGTGTTTAAGTGTCAATTTCTCCACATGTGGCCCCAAAAATGACCATGACCAGTCTGTGTTTTCCAACAAAAGTTAATCTTTTCAGGGTTGGAAAACCTTCTATGAATACCGTCACTGTCAGTGTTGGGTTAATCCTGACCCAAACTGACAAAGGACTAACCTACATCGGGCTTTTGCTACACAGGCAAAACTAGTTAGTACAGTCGGATCAACTCATTGTTGGTTTTGGTTTGGTCGTGAGATGTTTTAACAACAAGAATATTGTGAGACTTATCCTTTAAAGCTTTATTGTCCTACGTGTGGGAAATGTGCTTCCCAAACAAAGAACAACAGTTTAAAATAGTTCCTTATGATGCTTCCTTGTGCAAAGTTGATATACAAGTAATACAGGAAAGGATGAAAAGTGAAATACAAAACTGTAGTGAACATCATACTGCACAGGGTGGGTGCATGTTCCTGTTACAGCAACAAAGACACTTATCTTACCTCAAGTGAACTCTTTATTAATTATTGAAATGATGTGTTAACTACCTCTCCCTCTATAACAAAAATAGGACACTGCAGGTGAAAATAGGGTGAGATAAACTTTCCACTATGTGACTGATTGTCTGCATCATTCATGCTGGACAATTAGTTTTTTAGTGTACCATATAGGAAACCCTTATATACAGTATATGGAAGCTAGATCACATCTTTGTTTCATTCCTGTATTTCTTTAAGAAGAACACAGTCTCAGCACTCAGTGAGTAGAAACAGTTTCACTTTCATAAAGTCATTCCTTGTGCATATTTCTGATGATTGTTGTATTGTTATTGTGTGTACACTGAAAGCCACTAGACCGGAGTCAAATTTCTTGAACAGGTAAACATACTTGACCAGTAAAGATGATTCTGATACTGAAATATATAAACAAATGTGAAACTTACTGTATTTTTTAAACTTTGATGCTACAGCCTGAATCCTGTCCAGGGCCTCATTGGAACATCACCCACAAAAAGGCCTCCAAAAATCTTATCAGTTCCTCAGCCGGGTGCTGGCGCGCCCATAACGTGTTAATCCCCTCCTTCCACGAACACGCGGGTACAGGGCCCTCTCAGTCATGGCCAATTACTGTCTGCAGGCGGCTGATGCAGGCCAGGCTTCCTCGGGCTTAGGACAGCGCCAAACCTGGAGCCTCCCAAAGTCGCCAAACCTCATGTCTGTCTCCTCTTTTTGTCTTTTCTGTCTCTTTTATAACTCTTATTCAAATCTGTCTATCTCACATTAGTGTTTGTGCCATTTGGCTTGTTAAATCACAATGTTATACTAATTTGAACACATTTTAAAAGTTTTCATCCTATAATTATACAACGGACTGCATATACATCTTTTACAGTACTAATTTCTATGGAAAGTACTTAAACTGCATGAATTCTAATTAAATTTGGATCATTTTTCAGTGAAACATTCAAACATTTCTTGGTGTAAATGCTGTTTTCTTGTTTAAAATAATGAAATAATTCAGGAATTGGAATTAGAACTCATTATTTACATAAAAATATTTGTTATTGATTGATTACATATTGATTTTTGCCCCCAAAAAATACAAATATGGGTATGTATGTAAAGGTATGTAAGTATGTTTGGAGAGGGCTTGAAAAAACTTGAATATATGACATGAACCATAAACAGCCCAACAAACTACTTGTTATTGTGGAAACTTTGGACTTACCCTCATTTTAAAGGTAAAAAACTCTCCAGTGGTCTATCCATAGCATAGTTTATCAGCCAGGGTCAAGCAGGGATTTGGGCCAGAGCCTCGGGGAATGCACTTAGCCAAGGTGGCTGCTGCTCCTCTGTTAGCGGGCTCAGGGTGTGGGTCAAGATGGTTGGTATCCACCCATCCAGCAGTCTGGACGTTCAGCCGCCACTCGTCTTGTCCTGGAGACGCTCCTAAATCCTCCCACGCGAGCTTGGATGTCAAAATAGCGCCATGTGTCACAAGGGCACCCGATAATGAAGTACAGAAGTTGGGATGTTGTGTGGTTTGGATGTGTGAGGAGATGATGGAGGATGCACGTTGAAGACAGTGAGACATGGAGATGACAGAAATGAGGTGATCAAGTTCCATATAAATTAGTCAGCTAAATGTTTTAATTTGTTGCACATTAAGATATAATGATACAGCTTTTAAAAGGGCCAAAACATAAAGACACTTGAAACTTAAACTAAATTCAGACTTAAAGCTGCACTAATCAATCAGTTTTTATCAGTCTACGTCTAAGGTGGGAGTTGTTGTTCATAGTGTCAAATCCATTATCAATTACTACCTGACACCACACCGATTTGGTTTTACAGTTTGCAAATTTTTGGTACCCTCTCTCCATTATCATCAAACTTGTTTCAAACCACAGCGAGCAGCTGTTTTCAGCAAAAAACCTGTTCCTGTACCTATCTCCCAGTACCAAATGGTAGACAAACTAGTGACTAACTGATCAACAGTAGTGTACATAGTTGCAACTGTTTGCTAACAACCTTTTAAAGTTGTCACTGCAGCTTGATGCACTGCCCCCAAGTGGCCAAAAACCTAAATGAATGATCCTGAATCTTCTGAGAACTCTACTTAACTCAAAGTTGCCAAAATAATTAACTCAACAAAAACATTAAAGTCTTAATGGTTGACATGGTAAAAGCTCAGAACAATAAAAAATAAGTGAAAAAAACAAACAAAAAACCAGTGACAGACAGGTATTGAACGGCCAATATAAGGACTTGGTATCAGTTGTGTAAAACACATTACTAGCACAGTTTTAAAAGAAAATGTTAAAATGCTAATGTCATTTTATATCATTCAGTCAACACTGGGAAACCTGAAAGAGTTGCAGTGGATTTGCAAATTTCTTGTTAGGACAAGTGATACAAACCTGCCTGAGCTGACTCTAGACTTAACCTCTAGACTCTTAGACCAAAACACTTAAAACCGTCTTAAAATATTCTCTTAACTTTAATTGTGCATATTTTCCTATCAACTTTATATTAATTAAAATATTTGCTGCCGATATTCACTGCAAAAACATTACAGATCTGCATAAAATATAGTATATACAGTCAAACAATGAAGTCAGGTGTGTAGCAAGAGGCTGGACTTGGATAAAATTGGCTGCTGGTCAGTTTCAACAGTACTTCTCTTCCAGGCAGACCCTTAAATAAGTGAATCCGATATATGTCGTCTCGTGAAGACAAATCCCCTCCTCCTCCTCCTCTTTCTGCAAGACCCAACTCTCAAGGCCATTGTAATGGAAAACCCTCTCTGTCAGACCCTTATATATTTAGGAAAAGCTATTATTGTTCCACTCCCTTGTTGCTTGCGTGCCCCAGGATGTGTTCCCCGAACAAAGTCAGAATTCCTGTTTTGTCATCATTATTCTGTCAGAGAATAGGCACCTCACCCACAATGCTCTCTGTTTGCTGGGGTTCCCGGTACTTGTTTGTCTTCCATGGATACAAATAGACCTGAAATGGCATTTGACCGAAGCTAAGTGAAGCTATTGTGTCGGAGAATAGTTGATTTCAGTCAGACTTAGCTGGAAGTTACACTGAAGTCATTTGCTATAGATGGACCAGAAGACAAAGAGAAGCCTGATTGATCCTGATTAATTCTTTAATATTATACAATAAAAACTGTATTATAAATCTCTGATATCTGTAATTTGGAGATAGTGTTTTATAAGGAGGGAAAGTGACAACTTGCTCATCTCAGGGTCATTTTTGTGACTCAGGTTTTTTTTCTGACAATTACAAAATAAATACTGTCATAAAACACAATCATAATGATGCTGATGAGAGTAAAAACACTGAAGCTGGGGCCCAAAAACCAAAACAGTAAGCAAAAAGATGCAGTTTCGTAGAGTTAATGGATCGGGTGATTGTACTCTGTGGGTTTGTCATCAAATGACTCCTTTCACATACAAGTAATCATGTGATCCATTGTTAACATAGAAATGTTGATTATAGTTGCTTAATTAAGTGTGTTTTATAGTGTCATACTTCATTTCTTTATTGAATTTTTAACAGGCTTTGTGTGTTATGCAACATTCCTTCTCAAAGTGAATAATTACTTTGTATTTCCATACTGATGAGATACAATATGTCACCACAAAAGTAAAAAAAAAACCTCTGGGCTGATGGTTTGTGAGAGTATTAGAACCATTGAGCCTTGATCCTAAAGGACAGCTGCTGTGGCTCCTCTGTTCCCCTGCTGAGAGGGAGCCTATTTTAACAAGCCAGACCTATTGTCTTTTCCTAAGAATGACCAGAGAATGTGGCAACTCCATGGGTCACATAGTCTTTAGTTTGTGTGTGTGTGTGTGTGTGTGTGTGTGTGTGTGTGTGTGTGTGTGTGTGTGTGTGTGTGTGTGTGTGTGTGTGTGTGTGTGTGTGTGTGTGTGTGTGTGTGTTCGGGGTGATTGGGGTGAGGGGTAGGATGCGCCTGTGTTCCTGTCATTCGCATCACTATGGGAGCACATGCCATCAGAGCTAATTACCTGCCTTTAAGGACCAATTAAGACACCCTGTAATGCCCTGTAACAAGATAACCTCAGGAGGCTTATAATAGTGTGCAGGGTTGTTGTGAATGGGAAGTGGCGGGAACTCGCATGTGTGACAGTGACATGACATTTGAAGTGAACTGTGCAGAGCCATGACACCCTACATGTCTGTTTCAGGATGCTATCGCAAAGAGATTTACAAACACACAAGAGTACAGCTTATTTAGGAGTCACTGTGCTTTGCAGAACACAAAGCACATCGCAGCATGCATGTCTTTCATTTCAGAGATATCCACTACACCATCCTTTCACCACTCTTCCTCTCACTCATCAAACATCAATTGGTTATGGACATGCAGACCTCACTGATTTAATTTTGAACGTTTTGGCAAACTTTGATGAAAGTTATCATTGAAGAACTGAAGAAAAGCAAATCACCCCCAATACAGCTAATTACAAGACACTGAGTTAAAGGACAGGTTTGCAGTGCTTCCAGTTTGTCTGGTACCTAAATAAACAAGGTGAGTGATGGGAGGGGGGAGGGAGGGTGGCAAAATCCACAATTATCTAAATGTTTTAATGTATTTTTGCATTTTCTTTAATCGTTATTAATATGTTTCTTGTTTATTTGTATTTTTCTTTGTCTAAAAATATATTTCTTGTATGAGAAATAAATTGTGACCTATCAATAATTGCTATCAAACAGAAGGTTGTTTTTTTACTACTGTTTGTGTGGTTGGTTACATTACAGTAATGTGTGTGTGTGTGTGTGTGTGTGTGTGTGTGTGTGTGTGTGTGTGTGTGTGTGTGTGTGTGTGTGTGTGTGTGTGTGTGTGTGTGTGTGTGTATAAAGGGGTCCTGTGGAAACTCTTTTCTGACCATTAAAACCACATGTGACCACTCACCTCGTGAAACAACACTTTTGCTCGATTGGGGGTAAACAGGTTGTACATGGCATAAATAACTATTGATTTAAAGGATAAAACTGTATCGTTTCTACCTTTTCCCAACTGTCCTGCTTCTCCAGTCCTTCCTGGGCTTCACAAAGTCTGACCTTGTTCAAAAAGCTGGCTAACTAAACATAATATGTGCATTACGTCATCAAAATCAACAATGTAGGCATGCTATACTAATTAACTGGCACAATTTATAGGTTTTATAGCAGCTAATTTAAAGTCAATATACTGTTTGTAGACGCTAACAAGAGTGACTCATAATTACGTCAACTTTTACCCTGATTGTTTCATTGTTTCCACAAACATAAATGGCCGCCAGAAAAAACCCAGAAAGCTGTTATAATTCCATAAATATCCTGCATATAGATGAAAAATAATGACGTTCTTGACAACTTTATGTTACTCTCAGAACATACCTCTATAGTGACACCATAATGTGTCGCGGACGTAATGCCTTTAAAATAAATCTATTGTGTTATGCCTACAATACAAGCCCTTCCTCTGGACCAACTCTGAAAGTCCAGCACTACGTTTAAACTGCGCTGCCTTTATATTGTTCTAACTGTATGAGTGAAGCTGTCACAGCTGGACTCAAGCAGCACTGTTAGATATTCATGATAAGACCATGGCTGAGTGGCTCTATGGATAAACATGGTCACCAAGGCCAAAGGAAGGAAAGTACAATGGAGGTGCTGTGAGTCTGTCATTAAAGTTACAGTTGTTGGTTTACTTAAATCACAGCTGAACTCTTTCACTTCTCTAAACTGCTGCTGCAAATGAAACTCTTCTGATGAGCATCTGTGCATGTAGATGTTACCTTTCTCGGACAAATATGGTGCTAATATTCATCCGTTTGGGTTAACCCAACTGAAAACCATCACTTTTAACCCCAAGGTTCAATAAACTAATTAGTTCTTAGATTAACTGAACTATGAGAAGCCTTTTACACTACCTCCTTTGCAGTTTCTCCTTCTGCAAATGAAGGCTATGTCAACTTATTTAACTGATTTGATGGAAAATTGACACATTGATAGAAGTTAGTCCAATGCAGATGAGGCCAGACTGAGAATGAAACCTTGGGAAAGTACCAAAATCAGTGCTTTGGTATGAAAATATTAAAAAGGCTAAGAGTCTACACCTATACTTGCAGATCTGTAAGACTGTACTTTGAGCTAAATGCTGACACCAGTATGCATGGAAATGTCATCAAAGAGCCCCTCCCCCTCCATTTTCTGAAGATGGATTAGTAAAGGCTGTGTACGGCCATTGCTGTAACTTTCCGAATTGACAATAGGACATTCACATCCATTTCACATGTTGATTGGCCTGCTGTCCACTTTTTGTTAACACCAACATTAGGAATGCCTTCCAATAGAGACTTTTTAAAACAATATCATCCCCCTATCCTCTTACTTTTGATTTCCAGCATGGTCGGACAAGCCAGTTCTGATAATAACCATAACCAGGCTTTTCGGGTCTTCTTGCAGATCTAGCAGATTTGGTTAGAAACCAAAGCATTGAACAAATTGGAAGTTTGACCTGATGATGGTGCTCTGGGGTCACCAGATTATTCCAGTTCATCCTGAGGATGACACAAATATCTGTACCAACTTTCAGGACAATCCATCCAACAATTTTCAACCTCATGGTGGCACTAAGTCAGATGATTGTTAAAGTCATCAGAACTCATCATCTGGTAACTACATATGTAGAAAAGTTCATGGAAATCCATCTTGTAGTTATAATTTCATTCTGGATAAAGTGGTGGACCAACAGAGTTTGTCACTAATATTTAATCACTGAAAGTTAAAGCAGCCTTTGCTAAAAGGGTCACACTTTTTTGCCAGGAACAGAGAGTCAAGTGGGAAGGTGATGTTGCTCCATTTAAGAGTATTCCTCTGTCAACAACATTACAGTTTACATGAACCCCATATGAATGTTGCACATCAGTTGTAGCAATATATTTTTTAGGATTAAAAATTAAAAATAGTCATTTGTACTGAAACAAAGATAAACAAATATACAGTCTTCATTTGAATTTCTTTTTTCTTTCATTTAATTTATCTGGCAGGTGGTCGTGTTTAGACTTTTACAACAAACCTTAAAGCAGTTTTCCATCTTCCAAAACCAATTCTACCACCTTAAACCTCCTGGTTGATGATGCCAGTGGGGGACACTGATGAGGTTACTTGGGTGAAATACTGCTCCTGGGTCTGAGGATAAACAGATTTGAACAGGTCGCTCAAGGCCAATTGTTCCACTTTACAGAATTAGAGCTTTGGTGTAGTGGCAGCGTCTTGGCACCTAATTTCATTTAAATCACAATAAAACTGTTACTTTTGTCAGTCAGGAAGGAAACCGGTACCTCACTGCATCTCTCACATATGATGCACTTTATGTCCAGTAATAAAATGGGATTTAGATTATTGGACCATACATGAATGTATATTTAATACATTCATTTCCTGTAGTTCCAAAGCTTTCGGCTTACGTGTTCTTAACTGGTTTGGCTTCTCCCTTCCAGTCCAAACAAGATTAGCACAGATTAGCACAGATTCAGACAGTTTCTATAACTTCCCAACTGTTTCATCTCATGCAATTATAAGAGAGTTGAGATGAAAGGTTTGTTTTATAATGTTTTTGAAGACTGTCTCCTCATGTAAAAAGCTAGAGGAAAAGATGAAATGGAGTGATGTGAAAATGTATCTTCTAAATGGTTTACTGTATCAGAATCGGCGTTGTTGTCATTGTACAAAACGACCAAATTACAGTGCTGCTCCCAACACACAGCTGCACTGTAATCAAACTTCAGTTAATTGTCAATCCAATTTAGCAGCATACCTGTCTGACATTTTATACCCACCGTTCTTTTCTATTGAAGCGCTGAAATTACTGAAATTGCAGATGGAGATAATTACCACGATTATCAGCAGAGATCATTTTATGTGTCTGTGTTTTGAATTGGGATCACGTTGGGTTAGCCCTAGTCTGTGCCTGTCATGTATTAATGTTAAAACTAGTCATGGAGCTAAGCATCTGATGTTCCGAAAAATAAATACCCAGCCATCTTTCAGAAATCCAGCAGGATTTTTATCCCATTTCTAAGATGTTGAACTGCATTTCATAACATACTGCATGTTTTTGCTCTTATTGTAAAACACAAGCTAAATATTAAGACATTATTCTGTATTAAAATATAAATGCAGTATAGATACAGTATAATGGATAACACATTTTTTAAAGACATAATGTAATTTCTGATCATCTTTGTTTGAATGAGAAACACTTTTTCCTTTTTATCATACAACAGATGAAATATTTTTTCAAACAGATGTGCAGAAGAGATTTTCAACATCCTGGAAACACCTTAAGAAGAGATTTATTAAACCTCTTTCTAGGTTTTTCATTTTTTGGGGTTATTCTTCAGAAAAATTCATCTTTACCACTCTCAGTACACTCGATAATACATGAGACGCACAAACAAACTGGGATCATTAGGGCTGCTTATTCATGTTCATTCAATGTGAAATCCTATTGTCTGAACACTGTAGAGTGCTAGATGAAATGATTACAGAGCCTAAAACTAATGCTCATGAAATTAGTTTTTAATATTCATTTTTAAAATGTGTAATTACAATAGGATAGACAGTGAAAAAACATGCTTATGAAAATAAAAATCTACATTGCTATGTAAGATATGTGAAAGATCTCTTTTAAAGTTATAGAAATTAAATCACAAACAGAAAATGAGATCATCATTTTGAATTCACTTCACTAAAGAAACTGATCTTATCCTTATTTGTATTGTTTTAAGATCTAATAAATGACCCCATTCCACACATGTATATAATAAAAAATCCTTTAGTGGATCGATTGAAATGAAATGGAGTTGACCTCCCAGCCTAAGGTCAGGAGACCTGAATGCCGTTTCAGCCAAACTTAACCCCTGCCTGGATATTCTGTGTTCCTTCTATCTGCTTTGACAGGAGCTGTTGTTTGTGGGGGAGGGACGGAGGAACCCGTCTCCCCTGATGGCTCACTCGAGGGTGACGGTTTGGAAAGTCCACTTTGACCCTTGACGTCGGAGGCTTCGGGAGTGGACAGTCATTGCCCTCCCACCCTCTCAGAGGCTCGTCTCTGGATGTTTGACCTTTGAAACGACCTCTGGACACTGTCCATGTCAGTCATGTCTTAGCTGTTGCCAATAGGCAGGAGACAGCAGTAAGAGCACGCAAATTCTCACATCTTTTACTTTTATTCAGCTAAATAATATTAAATTAAGATTTCTTGGATTCAATAAAAAAATACAGAACACACATGAGTTAGTTTTCTGTTTGATGCATTGATGCAGCTGTTGTCTCATCACTGCTGAGGGGAGTTCTTATAGTGAGGAAATATAAAACTGTCTGAGCCTCAAAATGTATGAAAAATGGTTAAAATCCCAATGAAGTAAAGATTTTATTTAACAGAAATGAAAAGAAAAAAAAAGTTTCTGGTTCACAGTTATGTTTTTTTCTTATGAAATACTGGATAGTTAAGTCCTCTAAAATCAAAAACTGCTCACAATACATACCTGCACTATAATCACCATAATATAACGAGAGGGCACAATTATTGATTCATTTTAAGTGTTCAAAAAGGTTGGGAACAACTACTTTAAACACACCACTGAACTCAGCAGAACTTTTTCCTTTTAAAAAAAACCCCTGAGATATATCTGATTGTTTAAAAGCACTTTCCTACATTTAAAAGGTAAACATTAGTCATTAACTAATGTGATGATAACACTGTGATAAGAACTTAAAACAACCCTTTTCATTCAGGGTAAGCAGTGGACGTTGGCAAAAAATCATGTATTTAATAGATCCATAGCGCCCTCTCAAGCCTAACTAAGGTACCACAACTTGTGCATCTTGTTTAGTTTGCAGATAATGCTTTAAATGGTTTCGCTGATGTCAATCTCTCTAAAGCCTACTTCATTCATCAGAAAACCCATAAAACCCACAGATGACGTCTTGTTTATTTTAACCATTATATCACATTAAAGGAGAAAGTATCTTTGCCATTGTTTGGCTGCTGACCGCAACAGACGCAGGATTCTGGATGATGAACAAAATCTTTCTCTAAAAATAATACTGACTGGTAAGTGCTGTAAATATACCATAAATAAAAAAGTGGTTGTCCAAGAGAATGGTGGGAACATACTGTAAAAGCTGCCTTGCCTTGTAGTTACTGCAGATGAGAATGTCTTGTGGTAGATTTTGCAGATAAGGAATAATATGCTGATATTGAAAGAGATAAAATGGTATATGGAATGAGTACAGAGCAACATCATCATTGATTACTATTATTGATTTTGCATGCCTAGACCTATTCTTTCTTACAGCTTGTACACAAAATTGTGAAGGAAGACTATGTAACATGTGCATCAATCATCACTAAAGTAAATGCACAAATAACATACATCCTGAAATATGGACATCAGACATTCCTAAATCTAAACTAATCACATTTCCTTTATTCTAGCAGATTGATTAACATTTGTAGTACCTTTCTGTTTGCCTTGTTGCCCATTTTGGAACATTACAACAAAATGTAATGACAGTTACTACAAAAAAAACCTACATTTTTAACAAGTGCAGTAATATTTAAGCCAACCAGGACTTCCATACCCAGGACAAAAGAAACACAGCCTCTAGAACCTGTACAGTTTTATTTTTGTAGCAAAAACTTTAAAATTATTTTTCATTTTTCAACATGAGCCTTCAGAAACTCTTGCAGTCTGAACGCAATATTGTAGTCCTTAACAAGACAACACTCACAAATTAAACATGGTCTTATATTTGGGCCAGTATGGTTATATTAATTTGCAACAGAAAGCAATCAAAGAGGTGAAAAGATGAGAAACAGACATGAACCTGAACATTTATATCAAAATTAACTTTTCAACATCTATATTATACAAGGGAAATGGAGGACAATCAGTCATAATTCCATATTGGTCTCAACGAAGTAGATTTTCATGAATCTTATTGACAATCTTCGTCAAGAGGTTCCTGGCTGGACTGAACGATGCCACGGCTTCTTCAATCTGCTGAATCCTGCACATACAAGAAATACAATAAAGCGTTTTTAAAAAATGTTTATTTCTTGCCCACAGCTTTAGTATTCTTATATTTGTGCTACCACAACAATGCTGGTCATGTGTGTCAGTAAACATCAACAATGTGGATTAGAGTCACACTTACGTTGTGCTTCCAATTTTGTTTTTGAAGCTCTGCAATTGCAGGACGTAGAGGTAGCCGGTCAAACTGACAGAGAAGGTTACCTCAAACTTGGCAAATTTCTTGAGGCTGCTGAAGATAATCCGTATTCTGGAATAAGATAACAAGATGTTGCATTATGTCGCTTTGCTTTTGAAAAGATGTGCATTTGCACTTCAGATATATGTGCACAATATTTGTATTGCAGTTTGCAATTCCTGTACATTATAAAAGGCAAAATAAACTACATGGTTGCCTCAAAATGTTGATGATGTATCACTCTAAAATTAGCAAAGTATTAGAGTTCTTACAGATTGTCCACACAGCTGATGTCCACGATATCGAGTCTGAGACCGCCCCACGTATCGAGCAGACGCACCTCCTCTCCCAGCAGACGACAGTGACTCACTACTAAGCTCACGTCATGGAGCAGCTTGATACAAGAGATGATAAAATACATCAGTGTAAATATTCATCGTGACTTAACTGTAACCGTGACAACACCATTAAGAAGACGTGGACACTTATCTGACCATAAACTAAACGTGACAGTACGTGATCCAAACAACAAAACTCTCTTTAATCTCCATCCACACCTACCATTCGAACGTCTCTATGTGTTGGATACTTCTCCACCGAGGCGGTTTGTTCCTCGATGTACTGAGAGACCAGTCTGTGAACAAGGCGGGCATGGCACTGCGACTTCTCATCTAGTTAGAAAATAAAATTGACTTTAATTGTTTTTAAATGACAAGTAACAAGAATGTCTCCCTCTGCTCAAAATGGAAAAGTTAAAGACAGACAAAACAGCTGATAAACATGCTTTGTATTCAGTCTGCATCTGGTGTTTTCAAAGTGCATAATCATAGTTAGTAAGTAATCACCAGGGATTAGAATACTATATTGACCTGAATTTAAGACAACACCCCCTTTTCCACTTTTTGAATATACAGCACACATTCCGCTCATCCTGTTGCGAAAGTTTTCCTAACAATTGATCAAAGGAGAAGCGAGTCCTCATCTTTGAAGCCTTTTTCCGTCATAAAAGTGAAATACTTCCATTGAAGCAGGACATAAATTCCACATTTGTGTAGTTTGGCTATCAGTCACACACACACACACTGTCCCCTGTCAGGCTCTTAGAAGTGTTAAAATGATTTTCTCTGGCAGTAAGCATTTTTCAGACTGTTTTTTTGAGCCCTTTGTCACCTGTGAGAGCAATCATTTTTGGCTGCTTGACAGTTTGCTTCTTCAGTAAAGACTTTGGGAAACACTTTGGGATTTGTTTTCATGTGTCATTAATTTATATCTTCCTTTAGTAGAAAAACATGTTACATGAGCCTTCAGAAACACACTCACTATAAACAGACTTAGAAACACTCACTAGCCTAGCAACACTGAAGCTATAAACAACCCATAATGGAACACTCTCTGCAGGGGCCAGTGTTACCCTCTCCATTCAGAAATTATCTGTAACCTCGAGAACACGCAATGTGAACTCGAGTAATGCAACATGCCTATTCACGGTCAGAGGAGACAACTTTTTTTTCTTCTTTCTTACCATCAAGTTGAAATTTGAAAGAGATGTCTGATATTTTACGTTCAGCTTCATTATCAGCACCTTCAAAAAACAAAGAAAAATATAGTTAAAGATTATTTAGATGGGAACTACACCATTGATTTAAATGAATAAAAAATGCCCTGAACATTTTCCCTGAATGTTCATTATGGTTTACATTTTCAGGCTGTAGAGTGCAAGTTTTTTTCCCCCCTTTTATTTGCCTGTAGCATAAATTATCCTTGCATGTCTACAGTTAAAAATAATTCACTGGGTGAATGTTTAAGACCAGCATCGAAAAAACCTTACCAGTGGAGTTTTCATAAACAACTTGTAGATACAAGGTTTCATAGAGGAAAGTGTAGAAATGGCAGTTGTCCTTCCTCTCTGTAAGCCTCCATTCGTTCAGCCTGATGACAGGAATTCACAAATCACTCTCTTTGCATACAAAAGCTAAAAAAAACCCCCACAAAGCTATGAACTACAAAGCTAATATGAATACTGACAAAAATAAGATATATATATACATATACACACATACACACACACATATATACATATATATTTTATGTGTATTTGAGCCTTTTTCTTTATTCAAGTATTATATATACACAGAGTATATCCATGTATAAAGAATTTTGGCCGATATATTGATATTAGAATTTCTTTTACTCCTAATATTGGCCCCAAAAACCCAGTCTCGGTCAGGCTCTAAAAATAATATAATATGCCTCATTTACTAACAATTGAGAGTAATGAACATGTGTCTTAAGACATAAGAAACGCATTAAAATCAGAAACTGACATATTCAGCACGTCGTAGTGGCTCTCAAGGTTCCTGGTCTCATCTCTTAGCCTGTTCAGTTCACTTAAGTTCTGCTTCTTCTGCATCTCCAGTTCAGCCATTTGTCTGTGGCAATGAAAATAAAATGCAATGAAAAAACATACCAAACAGAAAGAAACATTTATGCTATTTTAGTTTACCATATAAACATAGCGTTTCTAGTACTTAGAGGCAATAATCTGTATCCATGGAAAAGCTGCTTATTAATATTCTCAACTCACTGCTCTTTATCAGCCACTGTCTCTGTGATTTGCTTCAATCCTGTTTAAGAAAAAATCAATTACTTATTTCATTCAAGGACATAAAATACAAAAATAAATTAAAATGAAATGGTATCACGAGTTACCTTCCTGAAGCGATTTCAGACTTGGTTTGTCATCAGTGTCTTTCTCTTCAACTATTGCAAGTTCTGAGTTAAAAAAACACACATAAACAGTTATACAAAGTTATTACTATCCTTTCACCTTCTGCTCTATTTTAAACCTGTAGAAATACATTCACAGCTTCATATATTGGTCTGCTGTAGTGACTTATTCAGTTTATTCATATTAAGTGAAGTGAGAAGTTGGCATTATAAACCAAATAGTCTTTACCTGTTTCTAATCCACTGATGCAGTTATCCAGACTTTTTATCATCTCATCTGCTTCCTCAATTGTGCCTCTCAACTTCTGTTGCTCCTCCTGAAAAATGAAGTGTTACTTAGTTTCCATTCAAAACACTGCAGATCCCAATTCAATATTTCATTGCATTTCTTTCTTACCCGATTAGCCTGAACTACATTTGTGTACAGGACTTCCTTCATTTTATGGGACTGAACTTTGCTCGTCTTTCTGAAGAAGTTGTTTCTCTCTTTAAGTTTTGTGCCAAACGATTTTAACTGTGGATTGAAACAAATACAATTAGGGTTAGGAATAAGTTTGTATTCCAGATTCACAGTATTTCTGTTGGTCAAACACTGCAAAAGGCAAAACGAGCTCCACCGACTCAATTTAAAAAAATAACTCAGCACAATGCCACTCATACTGCAAGTGAAAATGTGGAAAAAGGGAAAATTAAAAACAGGGCTTAAACTGTTAAAAGGGCGTGTAAGCTTTCTGGTGATCGTACATATCAGAGAAATGCTTATTGAAAACAGAGGGGGAAAATATCAGGAAACAATACATATGGACGGGCCTCATTTAGCTTTAAAATTCATACAAATGTAACAAATTTGTATCACATATTTTATGTTTGATCCATGTTGCATTCATACTACAAAGCAACAAGACCTTTCTCCACTTGAGAGAGGACCAGGACCCACACAATTAGGCAGACTCTGTGGTTGCTGGAAGTACATCTAAACCTGAATTCAACCATGAAAAACAAAGAAGAAAACAAATCCCAGTTTGAAAAATAAGATGAATTATGCTTTAATACCTCCTTCTCTGAAAAATGTCTGATCTCTTCCCACAAAGGTCCATTAATCATCTTCAGAGGTTTGTCTAGATCCTGCATTCGGACCTTTAACCTGGAAAGAGGACAAAAACAGGCGTGTGTCTGTTAATACCTCATTTTTCAGAAATCAGTACACTACTTCTCACAACATTGTCTACCTATAAGATCTGTTAGAATAAACTACACGTGCCTCTGATGGGACACCAATAATAAGACATGAACACTCAAGACTCCTGATGGAAGCAGTCAAGTTAGATGGGTTGTTGATGGGACAAAATAATTAACGTACACTTTCTGTATTTGTTGCATTATACAATCACAGGTACATACCCTTCCACCTGTTCTGTGAGGTTCAGGACGTCTTTCTCATAGACTATCTGTTTAGGACGGATAATGTGTCTGTTTTTCAATAAATCCATCGGTGTGCGATCTGTGTCGGGCTGCAAAAACAAAATAAGCAGTCACGTCAGTAAATTTGGCAGTTGTTTTTCAAAGATATATGTATATATTTATATATGCATATTGTAATATAAATGAAGTTGAACCTACTCTGCTAGGAAGTACACTTTGTCGAGGATTATGGATGACAAAGTCTATGTTGAAGAGTTTAAAGAACTCTCTTGCTGTAATGCTGCCATCATCTAGTTTCTGTAACCAAAATATTGAGAAGGAAACATGAAAAATATGATATCTCAAAGATATATTATTTATTACATATATGTAAAAACAAAATACCTTCTGTACATCACTGGCATAGTCTTCAAGCTGGGATTCAAAGATGCTGTGTTTAAAAGCTGTAAGAAAGAAAAACCCAACCAGCATATAAGCAAAGCATAGGCAAATGAAGACCTTGATACCAAACTACATTATATGCAACAATAACAACTTACTGGTCTCAAATGTAGATTCGCATTTGCTGCTGGTTGTGTGAGTATTGTTGGAGGAATCTATGGTGTGTGTAGTCATGCTTGGAGCTGCAGTAATGTTACCGTCATACTCCGTAACAGAAGACTGTAATCCCTGGCAAACAATAAAAAAAATTGTAATCAAGAAACTGTAACTTAATATAATATATTGCAAATGTCAAATAAATTACAGTATTCAAATACCAGCATGCCACTGAGGAGAGGGGGGTTACATTACATTACGATAATCAAACTCACCAATGAGTATTGTTTTCATCAATATTGTTTTCATTCGCCAATTTGTTCCAATCACTTTTATTCTGTTCTGAATAAATGAAACTCAACACTTCCTACTGATGTTTCAAATAAAAAGCCTATCTGGAACACGATGGATTAAAGCTAAAACAATTATTTAATTACTTGATTAGCCGATCGACACAATATTTTGATAATTGATGAATCCTTTGTGTCCATTCTGAAGCAAAAATGCCATCATGTAATTCTAACATAGTTAGGGCCGGCCAGGCTTGTCCTGGACCAGCTCCTAGTTTATGCTGCTATAGGCTTAGACTGCCGGGGGACTCCCATGATGCACTGAGCTCCTCTCTCCTCCTCTCTCTCTCTCTCTCTCTATCCATCCATCTATATCCGTTAACATTCATGTACTATTAATGCATTCAATAACCTAAACTTCTTCCCCGGAGTTGTCTGTGCTTTCTCGTCTCACAGGTAATCTGGTCCTGTAGACGGATGACAGATTCCAGTCCCGGACCTTCTAGCTTCAATGTTTATTTTCAATGTGCTTCTCTCTCTCTCTCCTATTCTTCCTCTCTCTCCTGCCTGAGGTTTCTTCCTGTTAAAAGGGAGTTTTTTCTTGCCATTGTCACTAAGTGCTTGCTCATGTGGGAATGTTGGGTCTCTTTAAAATTAAAACCTGAAGAGTACGGTTTAGAACCTGCTCTATGTGTAAAGTGCCTTGAGATAACTTTGTTGTGATTTGGCGCTATAGAAAATAAAGATTGATTGATAACTTCTCAGTTGTGAGATTTTGCTGCTTTGTCTTGTCACAGAAAATGGAACATCTTTGGATTGTGGACTCTTTGTTGGACAATACAAGCAGTTTGATGATGTATCTTGGACCGTAGGACATTGTCATGTTTTACCAATGTTTGGAATTTTATAGACTAAGTGATTAATCATTTAAATCGAGAAACTGATGAGATATACCAATAATGTAAAATAATCATTGTAAATAACTGTTAAACTATTTATGTGAATTATCGTTGCAGGACGCGCTGAGTTTCATTGGAGGAAACATTACTCAATTCAAAAATGTCAAGATGAAGGCGACCAGAAGGAATGTAATTAATGAAGTGGAAATGTAGATAATCCTAAATTTGTCCAAAAAAAACTAACAGTTTAACATGGAGGAAATTTATAGTTAGTATAAATAAAGGCAAGTCTCATATATCACTCTGGTTTTCTCTGCCAAAAGGCCCCAGCCATTATCTAAGAACTTGGTTTGACTTACCTTTTCAACAATGTCAATGCTCATCTCAGTGGATTCTTTCATTCTCTTCTCATCCTTTGAATTATTTTCATCTTCTGGCGAAGGTCTCTTTTTTCCCTTAACCGCACTAATAAAGTTCTGTGGACTTGTGTCCATAGTTTCTGATAAATCTTCGTAATGAAGCTCCTCATCATTAATATCACTCACATTAGCGTCCAAGTTGGTCAGTTGATTGGGAACACTGATGGTTATTGTCCTTGTATGTTCTCCCATGGCATTCACATGACTCAAGTCCATCTTCTTTGGATGGCCCGTTTTGCTTCTTTGGGGAAGTTTTGGCTTAAAGTCTCCCATTGAGAGTCTTGACATCAGCTGTTTAGTATTCAACTTGAAAGGAGTTGTAGTAGTTGATGGTGGGTCTACTTGAGGAAGACACTGAGCTTGTGTATTTTCTTCTGTGTTAACCAAATCCATTTCAAGTTCAGGCTCCACAACAGGCAGGGATTTGGTTTTGGTTGTATCCAAGTCATGGTCCAACTGAGGCAAAGGTGATATGGAACTGTCCATGGCAGTAGCATCAGGAGATGTATTTATCATATGGCTCAAACGCCTTGCTTTTAACTGGAGATCAGCTAAACTCATTCGTCTAGACTTGCGAGAAGGAAATGCATCAACATCATGGTCAACTGTCGTGGGGGAATTTTTCAGCTTCAGTGATGAAAGACGAGTTTCATTTCTTGGTTCGGCCTCTTTCCTGGGCTCCGTTTCATTTGAGTCAGGAGAAGCTGGAAGGTTTGAGATTTCCCCACCATCATGGTTGGATGGTCCCAGTGCTTCTTTGCCCTGTAGTAAAGATATATCAGTTTTCTTCAAATGGTCAGTGCCGACATTAGAGTCTTGTGTGGAAGAAAGACCTTGAGAGGATTCATGTGTACATGTTTCTCCCAAAACGCGTCCCGTTTGACCTTCCATCAAATCAATGCTTACATCATCCATTGTACGGTCTGACTTTCCATTAGAGGAGTCTTCATTCTTTGTGGTTTTATTTACGGACTTCTCCATGACAGTTGAAACAACACCTGGAGCTTCGTGTTCATTGTCCACAGCAGCTTTCTGTGTTTTAAGCTGGCCCAGAATGACATTTGTGTCAACATCTTCTTGAAAGGATGTTGTCACTGCTTTGGTGGTCACGGGATTAGCACAGGAGCCCCTTGTCTTGGACATGGTGATTTGAAATCCTGGATCCAAACTGAGCGCTGATGAAGATCTGTTTCTTCGTAAGCCTGATTTTTCACCCGTCTTCTTGGCAGTTAAAGGAATATCCATGTTTCCACAGGTGGATAAAATGTTAAGATCTTGTTTTTGTGAAAGAACAGAATCTGATACCAAATTACTGGTGGTGACACACTGGGTCATATCCATAGCTGCATCATTTCCAGTGAATCTCATTGTCTTCTCTCCACCAGTAGGTAAAAAGTCCACATTTTGGTGTGACCGCCATTCCAAATCAGTGGCAATGTTTACAGTGTGACTTCGTGTCACATCCATTGCTGCATCGTTTGCAGTAAACCTCACTGTCTTTTCTCCACTCGTAGGCAGAAAGTCCACATCTTGGTGCAATTGTGGTTTCAAATCAGTGACAATGTTTACAGTGAGACTTTTCGTCACATCCATTGCTGCATCGTTTGCAGTAAACCTCACTGTCTTTTCTCCAATCGTAGGCAGAAAGTCCACATTTTGGTGCAATTGTGGTTTCAAATCAGTGGCAATGTTTACAGTGAGACTTTTTGTCACATCCATGGCTGCATCATCTGCAGAGAACCTCAGTGTCTTCTCTCCACCAGTAGGTAAAAAGTCCACATTTTGGTGCAATTGTGGTTTCAAATCAGTGGCAATGTTTACAGTGAGACTTTTAGTCACATCCATGGCTGCATCATCTGCAGAGAACCTCACGGTCTTCTCTCCACCAGTAGGTAAAAAGTCCACATTTTGGTGCAATTGTGGTTTAAAATCAGTGGCAATGTTTACAGTGAGACTTTTTGTCACATCCATGGCTACATCATCTGCAGAGAACCTCACTGTCTTCTCTCCACCAGTAGGTAAAAAGTCCACATTTTGGTGCAATTGTGGTTTCAAATCAGTGGCAATGTTTACAGTGAGACTTTTTGTCACATCCATGGCTGCATCATCTGCAGAGAACCTCACTGTCTTCTCTCCACCAGTAGGTAAAAAGTCCACATTTTGGTGCAATTGTGGTTTCAAATAAGTGTCAATGTTTACTGTGAGACTTTTGGTCACATCCATCACTGCATCATCTGCAGAGAACCTCACTGTTTTATCACCACAATTAGGTAGAAAGTCCACATTTTGGTGAAATCGTTGTTTCAAATCAGTGGCAATGTTTACTGTGTGACTTTGTGTCAAATCCATCTCTGCATCATTTGCAGTAAACCTCACTGTTTTCTCTGTGCGATCGTCTAGAGTATTAAACTTGATCTGAGGGAGAAAGTCAAAAATGCGTCCTGTCTGAGCTTTAGTCATGCCCTCTGGACAGAGTGCACCTCCATAGGAAGTCCTTGGTTTATTTTGTGACCTCTCCATAATAGATGAAGTTGGAGCCTGATTTTCTTTATCCACGTCAGCCCTCTGTGTTTTAACCTTGGCCAGGGCACTGTTAGAGGAGGCTCCGGGAGTAGGTGTCATTCTGGTGATCACAGGATTAACACTGGATCCACTTGGTTTGGAGAGACTTGCAAGGAAGCTTTTAAATCCTGGATCCAAACCAGGCACTGATGAGGAAAGACTGATATCCATGTTTCTGCCAGTGGAGAGCGATTCTGGCCCACTGGTCAGGTTCACTGTATGACTTTGGGTCATATCCATGGATGCATTATCCGCAGTGAACATCATCGTTTTATCTCCAAGTAATTCTTTATCATTAGCAATGTTTATAGTGTGACTGTGGGTCATATCCATGTCTGCATCATCTGAAAACAGCATTGTTTTCTCCCCGATGTCATGACCAGATTCAAAGTTGACCTGATGAAGGTAAGTAACTTTATGTCAAATAAGGCTCCGTAAAAATCTTTTACATGAAATAAAGTATAAATATAATCACAACAATGTTACTGAGCAATTAAGCGGTTGTGATAGTGGTAAAAATCATTCAGGTGATAAAACAGTAAAGTAGCTTCAAGCTCACCTTATCCCTTTGTTGAGAGGCATGTAGAGGAGCATTCAATAGGGTCTCCATTCCTAAAGGAAGAGACTTGAATTCACTAAGAGCCATCTTACACTGTAACAAATAATGTAAACTCTTAGTAAGTTATTTTAAATAGATATATTATTATCCCTACCTGTGATTTGTTGAATCCCACCATCACTGACCCTTGTGTAAGAAAACACACCATAAAATACATATGTTGTTAAAGTAGATACTTATTAAAGGTTTGATGACACTGTAAGTCTAAGATATATAAATAACCTTACCTATTTTGTGTGGTTGCTCCTGCTATGGAAAAACACAGAACAAAAATTAGAAAGCCACTTAAAAAGTTTAAAGCTACATACAGTATAAAATAAAAAACAGTAATACTTGTTCATATTACTACATTACATACTTGTTGTCATTAACTCTTGTAAATGACTTTGGGTAGGAGAGGCCTTGTTCACATCCCTGTAAAGATAAAGTGTTGGTCAGGATGAAATATCAGTGTCTTTGTGGAATATGAAGAATGAAATGAAATTTTCTGGAGTCTCACTCTGAAAACAGAAGAACATTGTTGGCAGCAGCAAAGCTGACTCTTCTTGAAGACCTCTTTTCCACCGGTTTGGCGCATTTCACCTTAATGAAAATAGTAATTAAAGTTAACACCTCTCAATTTTATTCTTGTATTGTTTAAGTATATTATGGTTGGAGTATCACTTTAACTGGAATCAAAACTCTCCATCTAAAATCAAGCAATCAGTTTACCGCATTTTCCTGTTGCACTGGGTCAGGGAATATGATTGATTTCCGTGGTGCTTTCAAAATCTGAAAATTATAAATTGCACATGATAAGGTTCATGTCATTGATTTGTTCACAAAAAAGTTAAAAATATGTATACTTAGTCCATATAAGTATTTGTAGCACTGACCGAAGAAATGCGGCGCTTGGAGAATCCACTGCTTTCTCTGTAACACAAAACATGAAACTTGGTATTCAGCAAATGTGTATGTAAAAACAGTATTATCATAAGACATGTGTTAATGCCAAGTGTAAAGATGGACTTTGAAGTTCAGGTACATGGTACACTTGATTTCTTTTTCCCCCCACAACATCCTTTTTACTCACTCAGTCTTTGCAGGATCCAGAGGCTCCATTTTCAACTGTGAAAATATGTTCTGTTATTTCAGGCAAAATTGAATCAACTGTACATTGTCCTATAGCATGTATTGTCTTCAGCAATTAATTAGTAATAAAGAACAGCCAAAAACAAAAATCAATCAGCTAACATTTTCATTTCTGATTAATCAGTAGCTGCGATTTGTGAATATTAGTCGATTAACTGCCCACGATTTTTTTTAAATAAGAAAATCTCTTGACTAATTCCATCTCAAATATGAATATTTTCTAGTCTCTTTAGTCTTAACTGATAATACACTGAATATCTTTGAGTTGAGGACTGTTCATTGGGACAAAACAAAACGTTTGAGGACACCATCATGGGCTTTGTTAAACACTGATTGACATTTTTCACAATTTTTTGGACCAAACAAAAGATAATTGTTACTTGCAGCCTCGCAGCAGATTCACTTAAATATTTATTGAATTCCGAAAAAAAAAATGTGCCAAAACTCAAGCTGACATATTTGAATTGCTTGCATATTCATATGTAAGGGGAACCATTCATTTTTGGCTTTAAAACAATGAAAACTAAGTTGAATAAGTTAAATATTAAAATTGCGGCAAAAAATTATAGTAAACACCTGGGTCTGTCATAAAAAAAAATTAAGACAGAAAATGTAAAACGCCACAAAATCTAGATGTTCTGTTATTAGAAAAAAGTTGAATGGACTGTTGGTAATAGCATAAATCTGGCTCATATAGTTGTACTGCTGTGTTTGCATTTTCATGTTGTTTGTTTGGGGCCTTGGTTGTGGGCTGGGGGTGTTGATGTGTGGACTATATCTATAATTTGATGAAATGGAAAATAATAATAATACATGCACTGCAAACATTCATATACATAAGCAACAGTTGGCCTTGTTAGTGTGAAAAAGCACTACAGAGTGTCAGTCATTGAGTCAGTAATAAGAAGTTATCATGGAATCTATCTTTTACTCTTCATAACATCAGTACGATAAACACTAGTTACGCTATTTTTATGACTATGCACCAGCTTTATGTGATTTTAACTTGATTAAATGATCTACAAATAAATATACTTTTCCCAACAATTCATACTATCAACATGCAGCTGAAATATTAGCGTAACGTTACGTAGACGTTAAAATACGTAGCACGAGCTGAACGTCAAATTAATTTCCCAACTAATTTGTCAACAACCACTGGTTTTCTGCTCCAACACACCTCCTCTCATAAACAAATAAACATTTCGCATTCATTTCTAATAATGACATAAAGCAAACTATACAGTTATTGACCTTTGCCAGACATAGCTTACATTTGTGTGGAGTCGGTTGTTAGCATTAACCGTGTGCAGTGAAAAAAATCAACTGAACATCAAAGAAACATATTGTGCATACCTTGTATGATGTTATGAATTAAATCCTGGTATTTTACAGCAGATAAGATGATGTTAATACTTGTTTGCTAACCTATTTTTTGTTTTCATGTCGCTCCTGTTAAATTAACTGGAGCTGACGTCAACGAGCCTGGACGCTAACGTCTTGAGTTTTGAATTTAGCCGCCTCCGCGCCTGCGCAGTGCTGTCTTCCTCCTGCGTCGTCTCGCCTTCTATTTGTACAGGAAATTACGTAACCAAACCGGAGGTGACCAAAGAGAGCGGGATGTTTTTAAAAGTTTGTGTTGCTGCTCCGTTTTGACTGTTAAAATAAAGCTCCTATTTTACGTTTCAACAAAGGTAGGAATAGCTATTGTTACTATGTTATTGAGCCATGGCACACATGTCACTAGTTATAATTCAACTATGCTGAACGCTTAACATGTTCGTAAACTAATCCTAATACACGTAAATTGGTTTATTTACCTGAAGTCCTAAACCGAAAAATCGTAGCAAACACCATGCTAAATTTGTCAGTTTGTATATCCTGTGTAACAGCAAATAACTGAAACCCATCTAAGTTAATCCACGATTTACCTTATACGTACAACATGTTAGCTACTGCCTTGTATGTATATAGCTTCAGTGGCTTGATAATAAGCTAATAATTAAAAACAGGTGTTTGCAGGGCAGGGTAGTAGCTCTCCAGGAACAGGGTTGGTGACCACTGGACTCAAATCAACTCACTCAACTAAACTAATTTCTCAAACTACAGGTGCCTTTGTCATTGCTGGCAGTACGGATAGAAAAATGTCTTCAAAAATTCCCAAAGGCAAGCATGGTTTGCTATTTTTATACTTTGGAGGTCATCGAATGAACATCTATTCTTCATTTTAGAAAGTTGTACAAGGCTGTGACAATCGTCTGTCTTTTCCAGGTATGCATTTACCTGCAGAAACAAAGAGAACAGCAAATGCTGACCAAAGATCAGATGGTATCCTTAAACCTCAAAAAGAAAACGTGCCCAGGTAACAAATGTTTAATTGTGTAAATGTCCACATTGTAAACTTAGTGGGTGTTCCATCCAGAGAAACCTGGATGGGCTGGTGTCACATAATTTCCTTCCATATCTTTGGCATCCTTTGGTGTAAGCATCACAAAACTCTGTATATTCACTTCTAAACTACTGAATTCAATATTTGTCTCCATTTTTATCTTCTTATCCAGAAAAAATGTTGCTTCTAAAGTATACAAAGGGTAAGTCATACATAATATTACATTTCCTGAACATGCTGCAGGCTTCAGCCCTGTTTTCACAAGTTAATGTTGAACCTCTCCACAGGGTCTCAACGAGGCAGGGACAGCAGGCAGAGCTCATGGAGCGAAATCAGAATTTGGTAGCTTCCAAGGAGGAGCTGCAGCAAAACCTCACAGACACACAGGTGCAGAAAGCAAAATTGATAAATACTCGTAGGATTGTACTCAAGTGTTATTTTAGAGTAAATAACTGGTAGAATGCATGTCAATAGGCTCACTCTAACACAAACATCATTGTCTTGCAGCAAAGAGTAGCTGAACTGGAGCTGCAGTGCAATGACCTAGAAAAGGAAAATGCAAAGGTACAGAAAAACCTGAAGGACTGTCTTGTTCTCCTAGTCGCTGAAAAAATAGACCCAGGTGAATATGCATCCCCAATTTCAAAATGTGTTATATATGATTTGTGCTTAATTCTGGTTATTACTTGATAACAAATTAACATAAGTTGTCTTTGATCTTTAGTTTCAGGGGAAAGAGTTGGAGAAGCTCCACAACAAAATGAAGATCAGAGAAAGGAAGTAATGGTACATATTTTATTTAATTTTACCCACCAATGATGATATATATGTGTATATATATATATATATGTATGTATATATATATATATATATATACATATATATATATACATACATATATATATATATATATACATACATATATGTATGTGTATATATATATATATGTATATATATATGTATGTATATATATATATGTATGTATATATATATATATATGTATGTATATATATATATGTATATATATATATATATGTATATATATATATGTATGTATATATATATATATGTATATATATATATGTATGTATATATATATGTATGTATATATATATATATATGTATATATATATATATGTATGTATATATATATGTATATATATATATGTATGTATATATATATGTGTATATATATATATGTATATATATATATATATATATATGTATATATATATATATATATATATATGTATATATATATATGTATATATATATATGTGTGTGTATATAAGAGAGAGAGAGAGTAATGTCTATATATGCTTTATCAAACAAATCATGGTACATTTGCATCAAATCACACACAAAACTAGAAATAAATCAAATCAGAAACATGCACTTATTTGTCCTAAGTCACATATTTACACAATGAAGGAAACCGGAAAAAGTGTTAAAAATAAAATAATTCAGATTTACACTTGTATCCCACACATAGGATCACAGGGTTTTGGCTATTACAGATAATGCAACCAGGGAAAACACATCTGTATCTCTATTTCAGAATGTCTCTGCAGACCTGCTGAATGAATTAAAGGCCTTCGGTGACATCGCATCACAGCAGCGTTCTCGGCTAGAAGTGAGTCAACCCGGATGAAACTTCTGAAGCTTCTCCTATTTTCTTAAACAATGCTGTTACGTTCATTGACCAGCTTCATTAAGCTGTTTGTTGTGGTTGGACTAAGTGTATTTAAAATTCTTCTTTTCTTTTTACACACTTTTAGGAAGTCCAGGCAACAATGACAGACCTCAGTAAAGCACGGGAACTAATGCTGCAGGAAAGAGAGAACTTCTCCCTGGAGGCTGCTGAAATGGAAAAAGCTCTCAATGAAGCAGAGGCTCTGTTGCTTTAAAAGTGTATAATAATCTCTCAATTTATAATCAGTTTATGTACATTTATGTGTGTTGTATGATTGAAACTTAATAAATGGTTCGTATTTCCTCATTGTATTCCTCATCTCTATTCATATTTCTAGTTAAAATAAGCTTGTACACAAGTTTACATGACTCCGACTGGATGCACAGGATTTTGAGTACTCATTTAGTTACCTTTGTCTTGTTGAGATAACTTTTTTTTATATACGTGACAAAAGAGATATATAGGCCGAAGCTCAGGGGGTTCTGAAAATGTAAATCCATTCTCCATTGAAAAATCAGCCATGTATTACATTTAATTGTTGCGTTAAAAAAAAGCTTAAGTCATGAATTTAACTGCATTAAACACACACACTTTTATGATCAGATAAACTCAAAGAACATGGAAATAAAGCAATATACTAAAATATATTACAATATTATATATTTCAGTATACTTTATACTGAATTCCTTGTACTTGCTTGTAGTCTGTAGTTCAAGCTTTCCATCTTTCCACCATTCCCATCCAAGACTTTATTTTTTGTCTGGCTCCTTGTAGGGGTTCAAGCTGGTGTTTATAGCGGTTTTAAGAGTGGTGGTGCTGCTGGTTGAGTCTTTGCCCACGCCACCATTTATGTCTACCAAGTGGCCAGTTTTGTAGTAGTAGATAAACAGGAAGAAACCTGACAGAAGAAAGAAGGTCGCTCATATTTAGTACACGTTTAGACTCTAAAAAGGTACTGCACATTTAAGCGTCTTGAGTGACAATTTTTAAAGGAATTGCTAGAAAACATAAAGCTCATCCCTATTTTACACTTATTACTTTTAGGTTTCACGTTCATAGTCATCCATGCTATTCTTTCCATTGAATATGTAGCTTCAGCTCGTCTGTTTAAAATTCACTTAATTGGGGAATTCTTCAAGATCATCATTCAGTGCAAAATATTACTTGTGCCAAACCTGAGATTAAATTAAAACATTTAAAACATGATAAAGACATCCATTGAAAGATTATTATAGAACTACAGGATTACATCCATGCAGATACCTTGGAAAGAATTCAGGGTTGTGAAAATGTAGTAGGAAGGGATCCGGAGGACACCATAGGCAAAGAAGGCAAAACCCCATGTGATGCCCAGAATGCAACACAGTCCCATTATGATTACCATACTTGTGCCATTCTTGCTCGTTTCTGCGTTGCCTGCTTTGATTCTCCTGAGGCAAAAGAGCCAGGTCAGTATGATGATGAAGGTAAGGAAGGTGAAGAGGAAGACCAAAGCATAGTAGCCTATGTTGACAATGTAGTGGATGTCGTTGTCTGTTATCCAGCACCTTGGAACAGAAAGATACACGGAAATTAAACATGGTTCTGTTGTATCATTCTTTATGTAATCCACAGAAGTGTTTGTGTAAATGTAGTCATAACACACATGGCCTCAATATTTTCAGGATCATCTGTGTAGATGGCTTGTTCACCGTATTTTCCTATACTGAACAAGACAATCACAACTACACTCGGAAGTACTGCAAACAGAAAAAAAAGAAATAAACGGCAATGCATTATGTTGGAAAGAGTTACAGACTTTTTTGTTCATTCCTTAAACTTAAAAAAATAGATAGCAAAAATGTGAACTTACCCCAGCCGACGATGGAGACTTTGAGTACATAGCGATGGATAGAAATGTTGCCCCCTCTGTACAGCTGCAGGAAGATGTGGAAGGCCTGCACAGCAAACCAAGTAAAAGTGGCCAACATGAAGTAGTGCATGACAGCCGCCATGATCTTGCAACCAATGGAGTTCTTCAATTTTGCCACATGGTTGTTGACCAGGAAAGTCAAGTTAAGTAGGAACATTGCCACCACGAGGTGGATGAAGATCCTGGTGGCCTTACTGGCCTTGGCCTTCCTGTGAGGAAAGATGAATTAACACGGAGGTCATGTATGCCAGAATTTTTTTTAAAGTGCAAAGTTTTTGATTGGTGATGGACAAATACTGTCTTATGATTGCGTCGACTGGAGGGGTTAATGAACAAATGATGACGTTATCTTCACAATTTTAATAACTGATTAATCGTTTGAGTCATTTATCACTAGTCTGAGCTTGTTAAATAAGAGGATTTTCTGCTTGGACTGTTGGCCAGACACTGATATGTGAAGTCATCTTGGGCTCCGGAAAGTGGTAAGAGTCATTTTCTGAGATTTTATAGACTGAATAAATCATTTAACTGAAAAACGTATGGACAGATACATTGTAAATCAAAACAGTTGCAACCCAGGAACAGGATTTTTCATTTGAACAAGCCAAAATATAATTATAGTATTACATCACTAATAATCTCTTTCCCAATGACAGCTGGGATTGGCTCCAGCGCACCCATGACCTTAGGATAAGCGGTATTTCAAATAAATGAATGAATGAATGAATGAACATCACTAATATTTTAAACCAAAAATTTTAAGTAAAATAATAGAGAAGAATCATTACCATCGCTCTACCAAACTGACTTTTAGGCAAAACTGAATTCAAATCAACGTATAATAAAAATGCTGATAGCACAGCTCTGAGTGTCAGTGATGTCGGGTTACATATTAAGGCCATATTTCATCATATCATAAATGTTCTATTGCAAAGCACAGAATATTCAACATATGTTGGCAGTTACAATTTGAGGTTTGTTTTTTTTAACTTTTGACCCAGTCACCCCAACCCCCACCTACATCCCCCTACCCGCTCCCATCAACAGGATAGCAATATCCACAGAGAGGATTTCTATTTTGACAGCAAGTCTTTCAGGTTAGATATTAAATTTGTCCACATTAATATTGTGCTGGGTATTGTATCACATATTATTATCTGTAATATGGTGTAATTTTAACAATTTTAGGTGGAGGAGGTTTTCTGCCTCTCCTTACACTGTATATTATCTGTCATTTTTTGTGTAAATTTTAACTTGCGCACATTAAACTAAACTTAACTAATTACACTTCACACATTGAATATTGTTTTAATTTTTATGATCTTAGTTAGTTAATCAGCAGATCATCTTTGCTTCATTCACCTTTACTTAAAAGATTTCACGTATATATTCATCCCTTCACAATAGACAGTGCTGTAGTCACTAATTTTAACATCATAGAAATGATGCATGTCATGAGGTTAAATGTAAATATGTATGTATCTAATGCAAACTCTGGCATAACGTCTATTCAAAACCGAAAAATATCATGTCATAAAATATTACATTATCTTATGTACATTTATAAATGGCACATGTTTATGTTAACTTCCCTTGTTGCTGTAGAATATTTACTTTGCATCAGGGAACATGCAACATTCCTGTGGTCATACATCGTGAAGAAGTTGGCAGATGATATGTTGTTTTATTTGAATGCGGTTGATTCGATTTGCAACACTGTCATTTTCCTACTCAAAAATATTATGATATTGCACATGCACAGTGCTCTGTTGTTTTGGAAAGCCGGCTTATTTGCCTATAATGTGACTGAACTTTCGCCACTTTGAATTTGTCACTTTGATCAGTACAGATCCGCTGTTGTGATCTGTTGGTAATAAAAAAAGTTTTAAAAGGATGACTGTGTTACAAGCAAGGGAATCCGTTTTTGGAATAACTGCAGTAATGAGCTGAAAACATGTGGGACTTTATCCAAACTAAAAAGACTCTTATATATTAAATATTGAACTGTCATGAGATGGACAAATGATTTTTTTGTTTTGTTTGGATTGTATTTAGTTCTTGTTTTGTCTTGACGGGTTGGTTTTGTTTTTAGTTGATTGAATTAGATAACACAGGCATTGATGGTTGTAAATTGAATGCATATTTATATATATTTCTATCATTAATGCTTGTATAGTATGAGAGGGTAGGACTAAAAAAGTCTTCAACTTCTTCGTACCCCTTTTGAACATGATTGATATTGAGTTGCTCATTTATTACTCAAACGTTGATGAAAAATGTGGGTTTTTTAATTGTTATATTATCCGTATATGTATGTTTTTTGTTCTTTTTTAACATCATTCATTCATAATGCAATACCATCAGGGAGACGTTTGATCGGTCCCAAGTGTATTCTACAGCGTGACAATGACCCCACACATACAGCTACAAAAGGAGCAAGGAGTCATGCCACAGCTGGTATGGCCCCACAGAGCCCTGATCTAAATGTCATGGTGTCAGTCTGGGATTAAATGAAAAGACAGAAGCAGCTGAGATACCAAAACCCACAGAAGACGAACTGTAGCAACTTGTCCAAGATACAAGAACAACCAACCTGCTGAGTACCCGAATAACTGAGTTCAAGTGTATCGGTAAACTGTTCATGGCATTATCTTTGAAAGCGCTTTACTTTTAGTGCCTAAATGTTTTGCACAGTACTGTATAATTATATGTACACCCACACCCACATACATTACATTTACACCACACATAGCTACCATACAGCAGCATTAACCTTTGCTATGTGTGATGTGTATGAGTGCTGGGTGGATGCCTTGTGTGGTATAATCTATTTCTTTTCAGATGTCTCCTTTCTTATATGCAACTTTATATTTTCATATATTTGTTTTTTAATATGTCCACTTGCATGCATGCATCTACGCAGGGTGTCACGTAAATAAAGTTCTGCTACTGTTACCTCAGAAGGAAGTACATGAATAAGACAATGGCCAGGAAGAACATGGACAAGCCACAGCCAATTTGAGTGATGATGGTGAGGCTTTTCAAGTCGTAACTAGAAATGGTTTCATTAAGGGGAGTCTGCAAAGAGACAAGAAAATAAAGGCTTTTAAGTATTTATTTACAGTCATTGTTATGGGATTATGATTCATTTCATGTGGGAAGAAAACTGGGTTAGCTAGAAAGTGCCATCAGCTAAAATGGACACATTCAAATATTGTACTGGGAATGTAAATAAAGAGGATGCAGCTTAGTATATCATGCAAATATTACAAAATAAATAAAACTCACCAGTAAGATAGCGAAAAATGTCAAATGCGAACAACGGCATGTAATGTTGTCTTCACCATATTGTGTCTCACATCCGTCATCTGTCCAGTTTGGCCGGCTTCCTATGAGACAGGAACAGAGCATGTAAACAGTAAAACCAGAGGGCTCACATATCCATAAACGTTAAGGTGGTTTACAACTCATTTTGAAATAGTTCAAGACCTTTAAAAGTAAAAACACCATTGTTACCATATGTTAAACTCAGGATGTAAATGAAGGCAAAACATCTGCACATCTGGGGCATGTTCCAATCAAAAAAAAAAAAAAAAAAAAAGGGTCAATGACGTTCTTTTATGTCATGTGGTTTAGTCAAAAAGTAAAGGGGTCAAAATTTGAAAATGGACCCAGCATAACATTTCTGCTTTTAATCCATTTTGAAAGAATATATTAGAATAATGGAAAAAAAGTTTAAGTGGTGAAACCATATAAACGTTGTACCAAACAATTAAACTTGCTTAAAAAAACTAAATTCTCAATAAAACACCATATCAACTACTTTGTCATGATCTTACATCATAACCTTTTTTATATTACATAAAGGTGATGGAATACAATTGTTCTAAATATTACATTTAATCTGGGGAATCATGTCAATCAGGAACCATTTAATTTAGTTTTTTTAAATGAAGTAATTATTTGTATAAGTACATTTAAATAAACTGTAGGTGGATAAAATATTTAATATTTATCATTCTTTTGTGGTTACACCATTTGACATTTTTAGGAGGTTCAACGAACCTGATGCTGCTTTTAAGACAATTTTCAAGATATTTCTTTATTGCTGATGTTGCCAACCCTTATTTGTCACTGACCCTTATATATAAAATCATAAAGATAACTGAAGCTGTTTCAATCCCAAAATAAGTGAAACAAAATGGTTGGGAACCTAGACTAAACACCAGCATACAAATGAATGGGTAAAAAGTACCTTCACCATTCCATGACTGGCAACTTGGAATTCCTTTCTGCAAACAAAGCGACAGAACTGCACTGAAATAGTGCTTTTCGATGATAAACGAATTAGTACAGATGATGAACATTTAATACTGACCTTTTGGTTTTTTTTTTTTACTTACGTATGTTGTGTTCCGAACATTGACGGATATTTTATCTGTGAGATTGGCAACATGAGCTCCTATTTCAACTGCTAACACTTCATTACCTAAAATAGTGCTATTCTTCTCATCCTGGAAAAATTAAAGAAAAAACAAACAAACTACAAAGTAATGAAATAATCACATATGTAAACTGTATTAATGAAGGTAACAGGTTTCTTTTTCTTACCTCTTCCAGATTGAGGAATCGGAAGACGGTTACAAATTTTTCAGTCATATTCAGATCAACTTTTTCAAGAGCTTCTTTTGACACTGTAACAGATCTTGAAAATGTACTCAGATAATCTGTGTTGTCTATAATCTGTAAGAAAGAGCGTAACAAGTTTGTTGTCAAGATTGTATAGTGTACCAGATTTAAAGTTACAATTTTAAAGTTGAGAAATTATGAAACCATTAAATTAAGTTTAATTGGGTCCAATTAAAATACAGGAAATTCTTTTGCCTTTTGAAATATTGAATATTTGTTTTTAAAGATTTAAGCCTTCAGTAAATGGGCTTGGGGCCCAATCAGAGGCGATCATTTTTGCCCCAAGGATTGCAAAGTCATGACCCACCATAACGCTGCCTCTGATGGCTTACCCTAATATTCTTACCCTAACCCTTACCAATCTCACTCCTCATACCTAAATCTAACCAACCTAATCAGCGAAGGCAACAAGTACTAGCCAATCAGGGCAGGTTAGGACTTCGCCACCCTAGAAAAAAAACAATTGGCTGACCAGAGATGCAGGGAAGATGTACTGTAGGGAAATGAAATGTCATGATATGTATTGGATAGACTACCATGAAATTTGCTACACAAATTCATCAGGTCAAATGATCAATTTCTGTGACTATCAGCCTGTAGCTGTACTTTGTGTTTTGTGCTAATTAGTCAATGTTAGCATGCTAACGTTCCAAACTAAGATGGTAAATACATCTCATCACATCCAGAAAACAAAATTGTATTCTGAAATCAATTATTCTTTGAAATTAGAATGAAGGTCAAATAAAAGTAATTCACCCACATTTAAGGAGTCATTCGAAGATGCATAACCAAAAGACACTTCATCTACATCCTCAGGCTCTGTCATCTTAATTAAGACACCCGCAGATCCATCACTCGTAGACAATGTAGCTGAAGACACATTGATAGTGGCGGCGTAGCGGGCCATATCTTTTATGAATTCACTGTTGACAGATGGAAAAACATTTCCTGTATATTTGAGGCATTGACTTAATGTCCAAACCTAAATATAGGCAATACATCACTAATACATTTTCTCTGTTTTAATTTCAGTGTTAAAAGTATGAGTTTGACATTTTGGTAGTTGCGTTTTAATGTTGAAAGTTAGTTGAGAAGATTGATTGCATGTTAAAACTGGAGCTGGAGCAGGGAGGCCATTAGCTTAGTTTAGTACTCCATAAATACAGGAAGCAGGTGAAACAGCTAGTTTGACAGCGCCTCTGCAATTCACTAATTAACACCTTGTATCTTGTATGCTTTATACATAATTTAGCTATTACTTAGCAAACAGCACTGATTTCAATTGTCTTGTCACCATGAAGTTGCTGCAGGTTAAAGTGTCATTTTTACTTATATAACATGATATAACATGTAAGAGAGCGATAGATGTGTTGGTAGCACACGATTTTTAACTTTGGACAGAGCCATACTAGTTGTCTCCACCTGATTTCAGTCTTCATGCTAAAGTAAAACGCTTTAGCTCCATCTTCTCATCTAACTCTAACAGCGAACTAGTATATTTCCCAAAATTCCTTCCTTTAAAGGACCAGAGAGTAGGATTTATGGCATCTAGTGGTGAGGTTGCCTATTGCAACCAAATGAAAACCCTTCCCTTCCACCTCCCCTTCTAAGTATGTAGGAGAAGCAATAGTGGCTGTGAAACTCATGCAAAACATGAAAGGTCCTCTCTAGAGCCAGTGTTTGGTTTGTCTGTTCTGAACTACTGTAGAAACATGCCTCTGTGAGGAAGGATCTACCCCCTAAGTAGATATAAAGGACTCATCTTAAGGTCATGAAAACACAACAGTTCTTATTTTCAGCTGATTAAACACTAATTAAAACAAACTTAAATGTACACTGAATGAATGAGTATTTTAATCATTTTCTGCCAAGTCCATCCTGCTAGATGCCACTAAATTCTACTCACTGCACCTTTAATAAATTAATGGAGTATATCTTACACAGCTTGAGCAGGGTCAAGTTTTCCTTCTTCATTAACTTTTATTTCTGTATCCAATGCAATTGTCGCCTCAGGCTTTTTCACTGGATTATCACATGTGAAGCAGTCCTGCGTCTTATTTAAGTTGATGAAGTACTTCTGTTTGACCGGTCGATTTGGAATTTCTGATGAGGAAACATTTAATGGAATATACTCAAAATGAGGTGCAGAAACCTTCACACTTTCATCTTTTTTGCTCATCTAAAGGGAACTCACCCATATTGCAGAAGTGTTCATTATAAATAGGTTTTTTACACCGAGTCTTTATATCCAAAAGTGTAACAAAGCAAGGCCCTATTGATGAAAACAAAAGCAGTATTTTACAACCAATAAAGAAGAAATAAAGACCAACATAATTACTATTTGATGCAAGCTGATACCCTTTATAAGTAATGTGCTTTACACATTACTTATAGATTTTTTACATTATAAATGTAATCTTAATGGTAACATTCTTAAATGGAAAATCCCCTTAATATACATGAATAACATAAACTTAAATATAAATGAACCCCTTCAATTAAAATGAATGAACATTATCATCTATAAATGATATAATGACCAAAATTATAAAATCAGCTGCACATTTTGAACTAAATCTACTACCAATTCGGATCACTGAAAAGGACTCAATCAATTTTCATAATAATAATATGAATTATTATTATCATAATGATGATAATAATAATAATGTTCTAATAATAATAATAATAAGAAGAAGAAATTCCCATAGAGTCCTTTCAGTTATGTTAAGTGACATGTCATTCAATACAGTGCGGCTCACCTCCTTCAGTTGTTTCTTCACTGGTGGTATCGTCACTTTCTGTGGAGGTATCAGCAGGACCTAATGTTAGAAGAGCAAAACATTAACATCAGTTTGCTTCACTGTGGACTAAAGCTTAACTAACAGTTTAATTTCCACCACTCATGGACTAAACCCAACTTTTTATGGAAAATTGGGTGACATCGCCCGTCGTCGCCCTTTCAGTTCTCTCTCTTGTCTTTCTTTTCTTTGTCTTTGCTTTTGGAGCTTTTGGTGCTCACAGAATTGAAAAATGACACTGGGAAATGTAAAATACAGTTATGTAATATCACCTGGGAGACTAGATACTGTGGCTTTGCACTTCTTCCCACACAGGACATACAGATGCAGTTCTTTGTTGATGTGCCATTTTGAAAAGAACAGATAAGGCATATTTATTACAGGCCACCTTTTACCCCAGGTTCCTGTTTATTAAAAACAGAAATACAGTTAGATCACAAAAACTAAAATGATACATGTTTTTTTTAATGCTTTATTCTATTTGGCTGTACTCACGTTCAGTTGTGTTTTTCACAAATATTATGCAGTTGTCAACTGTCGAAAGATGAAGAATGCAGGTTATTTTTCTGCCACATAATCTCTTACTTTTACACAATATTTTAAAGCAGTTACTCGAAAAGCAGAATTAGGCTACTTTGCACACAGTGCAACATCTACAAATAATTAAAATGGCAGAGAGAGAGACAGACACACCCACCCAGCACATGTCAGCAGTCTACTTAGTCAAAGGTCCACATGGCCAAACTCAAAGGTTCATGTTGTATCTTAGCTACTGTAATTTCCAGTTTTCAAATTGTAAACATGGGTTACATCAGAGTCATAATTAGGACTGAAAAGGCCCCAACACACTGCTGTGTTCCCATGATATCAGCAGAAAGGGTAAAATACACAGGAGGCTCTTGATTGGCAACCACAGTGACTTTAAATGTTGGTTTTTGACGTTTACTTAGAAATGTTACAACAAATTCTACACATTTTTTGTAGGAATTTATTATTAAAAATGATGCTTGTTGGGTTTTTTTTGTCCTTGATTGACATTGAGCTGTATCCTGGTTAGACATGAATAGTGAAGGGACACTTACACCTACCGTAAAAACAGGTGTAAAAGTTGCAACGGTGTGTCATGTGAGGAACATTTTTAAAAAAAATGTGTTTTAATTAAAGGCAGGAAATATTTGTTTAGAAACACATGTGTTTATACTCCAAAACTTTTTCAATTTACTTTTATTTGAAACACAATAAAAAACACACATATAGCCTAACACTTGAGACAGTGTGTCAGGTTAATGGTTGATGGTCAGGTAATGGTTTGCTTAACTGAACTGGACCAGCATATTAAGTCAGACCGGGTTCGGGTTGGACTGAGTTTCAATGAAACCTTTTAAAATAACATGGTACCTTTACAATTTGATACATTGTGTATCTGTGTGCTTACTCAAGTCCCAAAAACTCTTCATCAGAGCTTTCGCTGGGCGCAAATATTGCACCCAAGTCGCAGTAAGTCTCACCAAGCGCACTGTCCTCTGACTCTGTGTCAGTCCCAGATCCAAACAAAAACTCAGCTTAAAAAAAGCCTGTCTACTTTCATTAGCTGCCGAAACAGCTGCAGAAACCATCATTATCTTTAAAGTTATAGTTATTGTTATAGTTATCATTCTTAGTGTGGCCTTTTACATACCTATAATCAATCCAGCTCCAACCTCTCTCTGTATTTTAATAATAAAGAACACACCAGTGTATAAGACGCACCTCACTTTTAAATGAAAAAAAAAACAAAATCGCGTTTAAGGTGTGTCTTATACACCAGTTTTTACGGTTTTGTTGTTTTCAAAATCTGATCAAATATGTCACTTGCCTACAAATATTCATAATGAATATGTCTTATTTTGGAGGGAAGCTAGCTAAACAGAGGTGAAAGAATAAAGACATAAAGATGAATATCCTAAAATGTCCTTCTTTTGTTGTGCTACGTATATATTTGTGGCTGTTTCTTTAGTGAAACCAGATACAAACAAATTCTGCATAGTTTCTTTTGAATTAGCTGGATTAATACTGTTAGCTTTTGGATTGAACATGTTTTTGTGAATAATGCTGCATGTTATTACGCTCACAACAACATGAACTGAAATGTGGTATAATATGGAAGTGCCTGAAAGCCAAACAAACCTGTATTTCCCTCACATCAGCCAAGGTTGCCGGTTCAAGCTAATTAAATATCATCAACATATTTTTACAATTAAACTTGAGCTGCTTGTGGTGTCTCCTACAAGTTTCTAAAGTACGTTGCAACACACATTCGCAGGAAGTCATTGGAAAACAATGGGCAATAAATACACTAAAGCATGACATACAAACAGCTTGTAAAAATAAATGACTACTTAAGATATTTAAAATAATTTAGACTCACCCTGTTGATGACTCCCTGGCCGGAGGAGACCACCGAAGCTATCAGCAACAACAAAGATTTTATTGTGATCACAACCACGGATGTTTCCAAGACCTCGACCACCTGTAATAAAATCAGATGAAAGTGAGTATGTCTAACAAGAAGAAGAAGAAATTCCCATAGTCATGGCATGTCATTCAACACAATGCTGCTCACCGTCTCCAGTTGATACAGCTGGTTTATTACCATTGCCCACATTCTTTAACAATAACAATAATACATATTCAGATTTTCTTTTTTGGTTTAAAATGTAGTTTCTTAGTACAATGAAATGCATGGACATGATGAAGTTTAACAGAGATACTAAGGTTGCCATCAGGCTTCAATACTTTGGAGAATGCGTTCACTTACCTGCACAAACAAGACAAATCCACAGAAGACCCACCAGCAAAACCCAAGTCGTCCAGCTGTTTTGTGTCATGTTTTTTTTCGATGGCACTCGGAGTCTCGATTGGGATGTGTGATCCTTCCACTTCTACAGTAGATGAATGACAATAATAAGTAATGTTCCAAGTTGGGGTATTGACTACAAACTGACTTTGCCTGGCTATACACAGCTAAAATTTGCATTGCAAATGTACAGTTCCTGAGGATGACATTGAATGAAGTCACAAATACTGTGAAAAAGATATTACATTTGCATGAATGTACAGTAATGCCGTAACGGAATGAGAGGAAAAAAGGTGGTGGTTGTAATGTACAGTAACTGAAATGTTTCAAAAGTGAAATGTTGTGCTGCATCTTGTTTATTTCCTTACCACGTATGTTTATATTTATTATATTATGTGTGATGAACCCTGGTGTCATCCTGGGGGTGTGATCTGGTACTAACCTGTATCTCTCGCTGAATCTCTGACACTCGGCTGCTCTCTACCCTACAGGCATGACATCCCTTTTGATTTGGTTATGTTGATTTGGTTCTTCGCTTGTCACACCAAACACTACTGATGCCACTACTTTCCACAACAGTGAAACCTGTCCCGTGTCTGTCTGTCCAAAAAGTCAGACCCCTCCTCTGCTGTTCGTCTATATTACACTTTTTTTTTCAAGGACTTTTAGGTTTTCCAAATCAAGAGTCTGAGACTAAAGGGTGTGCTGTAAAACAAACTTCTAATCTTAAATCTTCTCTTTAAAGGTGCATAGTGTAGGATTTAATGGCATCTAGTAGTGAGGTTTCAGATTGCAACCAAATAAATACACATCACCCTCACTTTCCAAGCATATAGAACCTAAATGACTGTGAAACTCTCTAGGACCACTGCACCTTTAATGTCTTCTAAATAATCTCCTAAATACAAAGCAATACAAAAAAAATCACAAAATTGCAAAGATAGAACTATCATCATTCAAATTAAATCCAGATTACATTTATTATGAGTCACTAATATCACACATCAGCACCTACACAGTGTGACAGGGACATCAGCATATCGGTTTACAACAGCTGCTGTTGGTAGGTGTAAAACCTTCAAGATTCAACCTATTTGTATCAGTAAATCGCACATACATCCGGAAACTATAGCAAACGGTTGTCATGAAATTAGGGGAAAAAAACACACTTCACATTAATATAAATCTTTCCATGCTCGAAAGTGTACTTTACCTTCAGGGGTAACAAAGAGCCTGTTAGTTCTAGTGTAAACTGATCAAATCTAGCCGTTGAACTACTTAGAGTATCACACAATTTATAGTAATATGAAATTGTCACTATTAATCTCAAGTAGCTCATGACTTTGATATGATATAGATGGTTCGATGGTCGATACCACTTAATATGAGGCTACGACCAACAACAGCTCAGCTTGGAAATAAAGACTGGAAACACTGGGAGACAGTAGACACTGTTCACAAATTTCATACAAAAAAACAAACTGTATAAATGTACATTTGTGGTTTTATGGGAGTATATGTTCAAGCTATGTGTGGGACTCGGCTACTTCTTGTTTTCACTGTTTTTGTCAATAAAGCAAATTTGTGCATTTCCCAAAATGTCAGACTGTTCCTTTAACCAAAATATTAAAGCTGCATTATAAAAGTAATATCAACCGCAGGTTATCACCCCACCCTGCAGCTCCATTCAGCTTAACTAAGTAAATATTTGAACACAGGACTTTTACTTATAGCACAGTATTTTGATACTAAGGGTGTAACGAGATCTTGAGAGTCACACACGGGACGCACATGCAAGCACGCACACACACACACACACACACACACACACACACACACACACACACACACACACACACACACACACACACACACACACACACACACACACACACACACACACACACACACACACACACCCTCGTTCAGCAGATTCTACCTGCTGAGAAGATCCCACAGTCAGAAATAGAGGATGGGGAGAGGTGCAGGGGTAGCTTGTACTCAAGTCTAGCTCATCTATGGTAGCCTAATGATGCAAAAAGTAGTCACGCTACCAAATTAAAACACAATTTAACAATTTATAAGTATGTTGTTCTACTTGTTTATTTGTGTGATCTAGGATTTATGCAATTTACTTTTATTTCTGTGTTTTTGATTAGCAATATGTTATCATTTGTGATAATTTGATTCTTTATTCATTTATATTTATATACCTGGATTGTTTCTATTCTTCATACTTCATTTTTGATATTTGTGATTGTATATAATGTTGGTATTTATGCTTTTTATTTCCATAAATACCAAAATTGTCGATCTATAAAATATCTAAATATATTGGTTTCTGAAAAGTGTCACTGATTTTTGAAAACATTTTTCAATGTTGTGAGTAGTGGAGGTTTAAATCTGATAAACAGATATCTGAAAACCTGGCACAGCAAACTGAGGGCAAGGAAGAAGATTAGTAAACCAACCCTTTAATGAACTAATGATGGATCCTGCTTTGTCCTGAAGAGGGCAGCATTGTGGTTTTATTACATCTCTTCTGATACAAATGAAATGCCAATGTGGTGAAAATAAACCATTAGTTGTGAGTGCAGGGTGTGGAGGATGAAATGGGAAATAGGAGAGAGTTCTCTTTATGTGACTGGAAAGTATAGTAATGGAGTGTGTGAATATTGTGAATATTGTGGAGAGGAAACAGTGAAACCATGTTTATTGTATTAGTGTCAGAATGCCAGAAGTATGTTTCAGAGAGAAAGGTTTTAAAGAATGCACTAATAAGGAGTGGAGATCAAAATATCTTTAATGAAAAAAATCTTCATGTGACAAGTGTTGGAAACTCCTTCCTGAGTGTTTAAGATCAACAAGATTAATGAATAGAATCTGTGAAATATTAGTATTAGTTATTTATATATTTTATTTTCATTTGGTTCCCTTGCTTGATTTAATTATTACTATGTTAATGTATTGTCTGGTAGAAATACCAGAGGGTAAAGCTAATGCATATTTTACATCAGTTGGTGGCGCTAATGCACTCGGAAGCTGTTTGCCAACCGCCAATATAACCCAAAGAAGAAGACGACAATGAGGAAGACAGTCACCCTGCAGAGAGCATGAATGCATGACATTGATCCACAGTGAGTAAAAAACAACAACAGACGACACATTTGTGGTATTTAGTTAAAGCGACATTCACATAATGTATTATTTGAGCTCAGGTGCATTTATAGATGTCATATGTAACACACAGACTCTATATGTAACACACAGACTGTATGTAATTGGAAACCGAGTTAGTACGTTGAGGACAACTTGTGCCAATCGACAATGAAACATTAAGCTAATTAATTCAGATATCTTCCATAACTCAGTCAGCTCTAAACAGTACTCCCATCTAAAAACTGGCATTTTAATGTTAAGAGCTTATTGCATTTCCAATGAGACATAGTGTATTTACTGTAGGGTATTTTATAAATCATTAAGGTTTTCTGATCAGTTCGGCTTAGTTTATAATTACTGAAGAACCATCCAGTAACTCTTAGCTTTTACAGTCAGCTTGCAGAGAACACAGTGTTTGAATTGCAGACGTTTGTCAAAATGACAGCCCAACTAACTCAGCTGAGATCCAAATAGGTGTCAAATTCCACAATGTAAGAAAAATAGTACGTTTTTTTGTATCCCGAATAACACAGTAGAGCCTGATGGTTTGGAAAGTGTCTTAAATGATAGCGTTTGTGTTGTCTGCAGTGACACATAAATTAATTCACCTTTAATTGGCAGATATTTGAATGAAAGCTGGCTTTGGAGATGCAGAGGTTAAGGAGGTGTTGCTGGAAGGAAAGTGGAATATTAGAATTAAACTATAATTGTAATACTGGGTATTGATGTATTTTGTTTAGCAGTTTCAAATGATTTTACAAATGGTGCACAAATTAACTTAGACTTTAAACCTACTGAGGGTTTTTGTGCTATCAAGTCTGCCTAACCTGTAGAGTCAGATTTGAAAAAAATTGATTGTAGAGCTGCACCGATTAGTCTATAAATTGTATAGTCTATAAACCTTAATAAGGTTATCAAAAGTATAAATACTTTAATACTTGACTTAATTATACATTCCATAGTATCATAAGTATTAAAGCAAAAAAAAAGAAAGATTTTCAACCTATAGCTGCACAGATGAAACAACAGGGATGAATAATCATCTGATCCACAACCTGTGGATGTCATGGCCTTCTCTCAAGCAACAAACTAGGACTTTTTTTTTTACATGTTGCCACGGTTTCAGAAGAGGTATAGAGTAAAATTTTTATTTTTATACTAGTATTGGATCAACGTTTAAAATTCTGGTATTGTGACAACTTTGCTGCCAACTATTAAATGAATCACTAACTATTTTGAAATTCAATTAATCTTTTTGAGTCATTTTTAAGAATAAAAATTCCAGCTTCTGAAATGTGAGTGTTTTCTGGTGTCTTTAGTCCTCTATGACATTTGATGACGTCATTTTTGGGCTTTGGGAAACAGCCATAGACATTTTCCACAATTTTCTGACATTTCATGGATAAATCAATTCATCTAGAAAATAATCAATAGGTTAATCGATAATGATAATAATTTTTAGTTGCAGCCTTGATTCATTGTGATATTTACCTGAAGAATGCTGCTTTGCATGATCATATCCGGCAGCTCAGTTGTCCCCTCTCTGTTTTAGAATATGTATGCAGGTTGCGTGAGGTGGATGCTCAGCCACACAGTGAAAGCTGTGTGTGGCGGCAGTCTTGGCTACAAGATAACAGCATCAAGGTTTCTCATATGCACTGGAAGATCGAACACCATCGCTGCTGCCTGGAGATGGTCCCCGTTCTCTACAGCGGTAGACGACACAGAACCGACTCCTGAACCGAAGAAAAAGAAGCAGGATCCCCGGGCACGTACCACGATCACCAGCGTTGGCCGCAAGATCCCGCACCGTCACATCCAGGTGATCAGTGAGGCAGGAGAAAACATGGGCACCATGCACCGTGCAGATGTGCTCAAGGTCATGGCGGAGCAGGGTCTCAAATTGGTGGTGCTCAATGAAAATCAAGACCCTCCCGTCTACCGTCTGATGAGCGGTAAACAGATCCATGAAGAACAGCTGAAGGTGCGGGAGAAACAGAAAGCAAAAGCAGGTACGTGGTGTCCTGGCACAAAGTCAGATGTTTTACTACCTTTTATTTCCAGCTTCTTACAATTTGCAGACGATACCTTTTTTTTTTTTTTTTTTAACCCTTTGGACATGTCAGATATGTCCCAGCGCAGTAGTATTCAGCAGATCCTCCAGTCAACAGTATGTGAAACAAAACCTAACTGTTAAATGGGGCTCGACTGTCCTCTCTCCACAGCTCCCGTCCAGATAAAAGAGCTCACCTTTACGTCTGGCATCGGCACTCACGACCTCACAACCAAACTGAAACAAGTGGAGAGCTGGCTGGAGAAGAAGCACCATATTCGGATCACTATGCGATTAGGCCGCGGGCGTCCCGCAGACAACCTGGTGAGGAAGAACAATCACATTTAAAATATTTTTTTTTTCATATGTTTTTGCTTTTTATTTGATGGCTGCAGTAGGAGGATGACAGGAAATTAGAGAACAATGGGGAATTATTTATAACTAACCAATCTGGATATTCTGGATTCAATGAACAAAAGCTGACAGAATCATTTGCATACTAACTGCTCAAGCTAAAAGAAAATACTGTCATTTTAGGCATGGGAAATTAAATCTAGTTTAAAACCTTTGCATGATTGTGCCTCTTGCATTTATTTGAGCAGTTCAGAATTATATACATGACAATGTGGTTAAATGATGTCCTTTCATTGCATCTGAAACAGTTGAATCCGGTGCTGATAAAAACTACAGTACATTGCAGCTTTCACCACAGCAGAGTTATTGAGTTATAATATTCAAATACTGTGTAACATATCTGTTAGCCTCATGATCTAAAGGATATCTGATACTGCAGAAATGTTGTGCTTAGAGGTAATTTAGAAACGGTATCACCTTTACATAATTTGCCAATCAGAGAGATTTAATTTTCAGTCATATCTCAAAGTCAAAATCTTTATAAATACTTACCCAGCTTGTTCATGCCAAAAAATACATATCATTATCAGATTTTTCAAACACACCTTTCAATTATCATTATCACTATTGGTTGGGCTCTAGTATGCACTGAGCTATCACTCACACAGTTGTATTTTTGGGGGCTGAAACGATTAATCAGTTAGTTGATGTTTTTCTGTGGGTTTTATAGCAAAAAATGCCACAAATTCTCTGCTCCAGCTTTTCAAATTTGAGGATTTGCTGCTGTAAACCAAATATCTCAGAATTTTGGTTTTTTTGGTTGATCAAAAAGAAGATATTTTAAAGGGAAACTTCAGGACTTTTCAACCTGGGCCCTATTTTCCCATCTTTTTGTGTGTAAGTGACTAATGGAGACAAAAATCAATGTACTTCTCTCCTCTAAAAGTGCTTGTTTTTACCACTGATAGGCTCAAATAGTTAATATAAATGTCTGACAACTCTATGGAAAGGACCATAAAGAGAGTTAAAATGGTTTTCATTTTTCTTTCAAAAAGATGGGAAAAATAGGGTTTCCAATTAATATTGGGTTCTATTTTCTGATTGACAGTTGCAGGTATATGCAACACATGCTTTGTTATTTGAGATACAAGTTTGATATATTTCAGTGGGTCCCCTCACCTTCTCTGTATGCCATTTGCCAAACTATCATGTGGAATTTTCCTTTAATGGCTAAGAGGGTGCAGGACCTGTGTACTGTTATGCTTTATGATCACATTTGACATGAATTCCATTAACCTCTTAAACAGCAAATGTTCAGAATATGTACTTTTCTTTCCCACAGGACACAAATCTGGAGCAGATGGTGCAACAAATGGAGGTCCCTGTGGCATTTGTTTCCAAGACAAAAGTCATACGTGACGGTCGAGCAGCCATGTGCATCGTCCGACCACCGTCGGCAAAAGAACTGTCGGAAAAAAAGAAAAATAAGACTTCACCGCCGCAACCTGACAGCTCCAGTTCACAAGACGCTCAGCCCAAAACATCTCCAGTTAGCAGCACAGACACAACAGAAGGGGCTACGCAGCAGTGAGCTGACGGAAATAAAATGCTGGGGTTTCTTTTCAAAAACAAGTCAACATCTGTTCCTAAATGTCACAGTTTGGTGTAAAGTCCTTCAATCTGGCTCTTCTTATAGTGTGGAAATATTTAATGTCATGTTTAAAGTTTGGTACAAGTCAGAGGGACTAACCTTTACTCCTCTGAAAGTGTCATCTTTGTGGGCCATGTTTCTTACAAGAGGCAGAGCTACACTGGAACTTTCTCTGGTATGAGTTAGTTCTCATATTACAGCCATACTAGCCAACATAAAGGCTAAATAACTGAATTGCTAGTTGCTGTAGGACTTAAGGTAAAAACAGACGGAGGATGTGACTTGTACAGGTGATGATTACACTCATGCTCCTGTACTTCCTATAGACTTACGTTCATTGCTGGTAGCCTTATCTTGACAGTTACTTGCCTAACAACCCTCCACACTAAGATCATGCCTCAAACATACAAGAGGGTGACAATCTAAAGTGTATTTAAAGTGTTTTACTCAGTTGTCTGGCCACTACAAGCCTCCAGAAAAGATTCAGTATTGCTTACTCTCTGGACCTTTACTGGAGAATCTTACAAAGGACACTGACCCACTGAAGTTAAATTAACATCTAGAGGCTCCAGGGTCCATAGCAGATGATTTAGCACTCCTGTCAGTCAGATCTTTTCTTTGGTGTTGAACTCATCAGAGTTTTATACACGTTAGGATGTTTATTTCTCATTTCTGTCATGCTGTAAACCTGTATGGAAGCATCAAAAATGAAATTATGTAAATGTTCGTGGTCCTCATGAAGGAGGATGAAGCCTAATGACTTTGGTGACCTTTCCTTTAGTGACACCAGCAGGTTGACTCTGTGTTTTTCAAGTGTAATTTCTTGGATGGATTATCATGAAATTTGGTACAGACATTGAATGTTTAATCTAGTGCCATCTACAGGCCAAAATGTCAATTTGTTCAATGCTATTAGGTTTATGACCAAATACTTGTAGAAATACAGTACATCAGTACACTGATCAGCCTCAGATTTACTTACTGTGTTTAATGCTACAATTAGCAAATGTTAGCATGCTAACACTCATTTAAGACAGTGAACTTGGTGTAAACATTATACCTGCTAAACAACAGTATGTTTATATTGTCATTGTGAGTATGCTAGCATGCTGACATTAGCATTTAGCTAGAAGTACAGCTTTGTTAGAGGTACCAGTAGCATCGCTGAGCTGCTACCATTGCTGTAGACTTGTTCCTTTGATTAGTTAATTGTCTATAAATGGGAGAAAGTCCACCAGATGTGTGTCCCAAGATGGGAGGTGAGCCCCCCACATTTTGGACCCAAAATATGTTGAAGCACACACACACACACACTGACATGTTAATGTGAAGATGTAAGAAATGTGGATTTCATGCAACGATGATGCAGATTATCAGGGAGTGAAAGTTGCTAAGAATACTGTGGATGAGGAGGTCAGTTGTTCACCTGTAATGCTCATTGTTAACAAAGGTTTTTATAACAACGCTCTGCTTTCCTTGATGGAGACAATGTTTCAGACATCAAACCAACACCAACATGTCTCTCTCTGCTTTATTCAAGATTCTTTGTTTTTTTGGTAAAAAATAAAAACAAATTTGGCATACAGATACATTCACTTGTCACAGATAAATGTGTTTACTTGACTGCAGCGTCAGCTCCACACTATTATCAACACTTTCCTGCAACAGCAGAGATACTTTCTTGGCACTTTTCTTTTTTTTGTTTTTTGTTTTTAAACTATAATCATACTTTTTTCTATACATACAAAAGAAACCGAAGAAGAGAGAACTTAAAAACCACCTTAAGGCCCCAAAAAATAAAATCTTTCCTAGATTGTGTTAGAAAAAAAAAGAATAAAAGCAGCTTAACTAGCATGCGCGGACAACATTTGTCAATAAGCCTCAAGTACTTTGTAGGAGGAGAAGGGTTTAACAAAGTGATAGTCCAGGTTGCCGCAGTGAGGGCACTGCTGGACGTTGCTGTACTCGGAGAAATACTGCATCCCCACCCGGACGTCCACCACCGGCTTCCCACAGTGCTTACAGTTGAGACGAGCCTGAGGACACACAGGAGAGTAGATGGGACGAGGGTCCGTTCAACAAACTCCGGTATCAGTGTAGATCACAACACAAAATAGCATCCCATCACCTCTGAGATTTGTGTAACTTCACAGCAGTAGGCCTGTCACGATAACTACTTTTATTGGACGATATATTGTCTCAGAAATAATCGCGATAAATGATATTGTCATTTGAAAATCATTTTATACTACTGATATAATGACAATATAATGGCGTAACTGACTCTACTCAACAGAGATTGGCGTTCGTACCTGGCAACACGGTGAAGCGGCCAGTATATCGTAGGTGTACATGGTGCCCAATTGGTGCCAGCTCCCGTCCCATCGCGACTTGCACTTGATGCAGACGATCTTGTGGACGCCTTCTAGACAGTCCACACAGATGGCGTAGAGGTGCATTAACCTGCCTGTTAGTAATAGAGAAACAGAAGTTGTTAAACTGTCAAAATAATGAGTACAGTAAGTTGGTTCGTATTTAAGAAAGAGCGGCTTATTAATCAGCGAAGAAAATCAATGCAATAAACGTCAACAACTACACTGCAAGCAAAATCTGAGTCCTTTCATATAGATGGATCAGATCAGCAAGCGTGACTGCACAGTCAGAAGACTTGACCGCAAAGAGAAGTTGACTATAACTGATGGTAATGCTGCTGAATTTCCTCACTCATGTAATTTCATTTCCTAAAAAGATAACAGACTAGCAAGTATCAAAATGAAGCTTTCCCAGTGGTGAACAACTTCTGTTTGAATGACTCTCAACGTGTCAAGTGGTGGGTCAGGGTTACCCTGACCCTAATCCTAACCCTAACCCTACCCTTGTGCTTCGAAACTGGTTGCAAAATCTATGCAACCCATTTAGAGCTTTAAAAGACAGGTTCACAGTGTATGGTGAACTAGTGAACAGTAAAAAACGTTTTCCTTGCTTTAATTATTCCTCCTGTTCATACTGACTATTAAAAGATCCTCTTCAAATGTGCTTTAAATGGAAGTGATGGAGACCAAAATCCAATCTTAAAAATCTCAGTATCAACATGTAGATGGTGTTTGTCAAATACAATACAATATCTACAGTACAAGTAAACATTTGACATTGTTCCATTTATGAAATCTTTCTATACTGAACTACTAAACATATAATCCTATTCAATCTATGTAATCATGCTGCTGTATGCTGATGAATATTTTCACTGACACAGTCCTGTCACCGGTCCACCAATCACTGTGGAGATAGTGAGCAAGTTCATTGATGGAACTCTGATCTGAACTCTTCACCTATTTTCATTAGCGATTCATCTGCAGATTGTTTTTTCAATTAACCGATTATTTGACATTCACAATTTCTCAGAGGACATGGTGATGTCTTCCATTTCCTTGTTTTGTAAAAACCTTAGAAGACTTTGAATTCACTGTAATATATGACAAAAAATATTTTTGAGAAGCTGGAACCATAAAATGACTGAGACGATTCCAATATTCCACTGTCTAAATGTCAGAAGATTCAAAACATCTGGAAGGATGTTATAAAATGCTTGTTAGAGACTTACAATAACACAGTCTCTTTGTGTGCTTGGAATATAGCCGAAAGGACACTACACTTTGGACTTCAGTCTTCTTTAAGCCAGGAGGGCTATCGCACTATGTCAGAAAAATACGAACACTCCAACATCGAGAAAGTGAATAAAGAAAATTTCGGACTGTATTGGTCTGGAAAGACTAAGTTACATTGTTAAGGGCAAGCAGTCAGACTTTGTTCAGCTCTGGGAAACATACATGAATATCATGAAAGATAGAAATATTGGATTTATCTGAAAAAAGACTGTAAACAAGACAAGGAAATATCTCACTTGTATTCTGTCCGATATTGGTGCAGGTTGAGTATGTGTAGGCCTGTCACAATAATTACGTTGTTGACTTCTCGTACAATACAAACTTTTATTTTATTACAATATGTTATCTTTACGGAAACTTGTAACATAATAAATCAATAAAAAACAGAATTAATTATCAAAATAGTTGCTGATTCATTTGCTATCAGCGGACTAATCGATTTACGGCTGCAGCTCTATTCTACACCTTTCTGTCTTACTTAAAAACATAACAATAAAGAAAGCAACAGCCACACTAACAAACCAAATCTTAATCAAACCCCCCACCTTTTTTTTAACTGCACCAACATTTCTGTTCAGCCAGACACAAAAACATGAAAAGCTGAATAAGTAATCCTTTCATATTGATGCATATCAGGGATCATACATATCAAAGCTGGTGGACTAGCACATCAAAGAAGCTTCATGCGGCTGCTGTGCTAATTCACATTCATGTTGGACTGTGCGGGAACCAGAGGAGAGCCTCCTTATGTCTATAGACACAGTATAGATGGATTAAACCAGACGCATATACTGAATAGAAAAAGAAAGCTGAGTTTGAACATGCCAGGTATAGAAAGAATATTAAGATTTAGTCATAAACACTAAATATGTAGTTTTCTCTAATCAGCAGTGATCTTGGCTGCTTCATGTGTTTTATGGCATTGTGTAATAATATAATAATGTTGCTTCTCAGATAATTAAACACTTCTTGTATTTAGGACCCATTGAAAAATGATTTAAATGTAACAGTCAAAAGAAAATGACTGGAACAGCTCATAGCTTTTAAAAACTGCTCCATATAAGGGCTCATAAAGCAAAGTGTATATACTGATTATAGTGCAAGTAGTACAGATTCATAAATTCAGATGTTTTATTTATCACGTACTTATATAATCTGTGCAGTGAAATGCAGGGAGGCTCTGAATTAATAATTAGAATAAAAGTAAGAAGTAGAAATATAAGTATGATAAACTATAAGCATATGTAACATAAGTGTTAAACTGTATATTGACCCGATGCATGCACATATTTTCTATAGTTTTGTAGAATAAACATAATTAAAATGTGTGAATTCTTATCATCTAAGGTTATTACAATTTCAACTTAAAACAATCTCACCACAAGGACCATTTAGCAGCTCTTCTGGAGCTTTTTAATGTGATCACATGGTCTTCCTCAGCAGATAGAGTTGCTCTCTTGTCATTTAACAGCAGTTCTTTAAATTTCCATCTCTTTAAATGCTCAGAAAAATGGAAATCTGGATGCTGAAATGTTCAAATTTGAACAAATGCAATCAAATCCGGTGTTATGACAACTGGAAGAGGGCGTGTCTTGATCGAAACCATCAGCGGAGCTATTAAATGATTAGTTGTGGTGAGATTGTTTTGTGGCTTGTGCTGTTCCAAGCCCAGAATAAACTTTGAATATCAAATCAATTAGATGAGCCTGTGGTAGATTTTTTCCCTCATTTGCAATTATGCACCTCAGCATTAGTTTGTATGCACAGGATGAGACTGGTGACTTTATTTGTTGGTCTTCATTTTTCATATGTGTGAATTACCACATACAAAATATTTGAACTACGTCAACTCCGTAAACTGAACACTGGTTTTGAAATAACCTCGGGTGATGCCGTGCGTGATCTTTGCGAGACCGGGTCTGACCTTGCAGGTGGCAGGGGACATCGTACTCGATCTCGTCGTGGCGTGACGGGCTGAGAAACAGGGTCCCGTCCACTAGAGGAAACTGCTCAAACACAGGCAGCGCCCGGTGGCACAGAGCACAGTTCACCACGTTCCTCTGGCAGGCGCTGAGGGCTGACAGGATGAATCTACAGGGCGGCGTGGACAGGATGACAGATTATTTCCTGTAATGAGCGGCTCAAGAACTTTTATGTGACAGACTTTGTTCAGTTTTTAGTACAGATGTCTGAACAAGCTGAGCAGAGCTGCAACCATTGGTCAATAAACAGAAAAGCAGCAGATTTTGAGGATCAAGTAATCTTTTTGAGTCATTTTTAAAAAGAAAGATACTAAAATGATGGTTCCAGCTTCTTAAATGTGCTTATTTTCTGGCTTCTTTAGTCTTCTTTGATAGAAATAAAATATATTTGGGTTATGGACTGTTGGCTGGGATAAAAATATACATTTTCGGATGCTTTTTAAGCTTTTGGAATTGAAGATTTTTGACGTTTTTCACCATTTTCGGACATTTTTTAACCAAAAAACTTTTCAATTAATCAAGAAAATATAAATATACTGTATTGCAATTGATATGATTACATATATATTTTTCAAAAAGCCTTTTACTATATTGTATTTGATATGGTTGTTGATATTTGCATATTGTATATTCATGTGTAATCATCTGTCAACACTAATAATCTTCTGTACTGCTTTGGCAATATGTCTGTCATGCCAATAAAGCTTGTTTGAATTTGAATATGAAAATAATCATTAGTTGCAGCCCTAAAGATGAATAATAATAAATCTAAGGAGTCAACTCAGTGACTAGTGATGCTTATTGTCTCCCTCTCTTCCTCACATCTTAGCTCCTCCACACAGGGATGCCAAAAAGGAACACATGGGGAAAAGATGGAAGGATGTATGGATTTTATTTACCAAACAGGACATCCTTGCTCTCTGCAGCATCCTTTTGATGATGACAGTTACTCAGGATGCATCTCAGCTGTCTAACGTGTAGAAATGAGTGACGTGATATTTTAAAAGAGATGCTGATGACAGCTACTCATTTACTGTAAGGTTTTTTTGACCTCTTTTCTCTATGTAAAGCACTTTGGTAAACCGCTCTATTTAAACTATGCTGTATAAATAACCTGACTTGACTTGGTTAAAGATTAACTGCATGTGCGTGGCTGGTTTCTTACAGAGAGAACACAACACATGCTGGTCAATACAAACAGCTAGAAATGAATCTGTCTAAGAGCTGCAATGGAAATGAACTATTTTGATTATCCAACAATGGTTTTAATCGCTTTTTTAAGGACGAAGGAGAAATATTTGCTGGTTGCAGCTTTTCACATGTGAGAATTTGAAGCTTTTTTGCATCATACATGATAATAAAGTGAATATCTGAGGATTTTTGGGGGTGTTACAGGACAAAAGAAAACATTTGAAAATGTCATCTTGAGCTCTAAAAAACTAATTCAGGCATTTTTCACTATTTTCTGAAAAAATGATAAATGTATTAATCAAGAAAATAAACAGCAGTTTAATCAATAGACTCAGGTTGAAATCACAGGACTAAAAATGATCATTTGCTGTTCATTTTGCGGCGCCACAGAGAAAGACAGGAGGAAGCATAATAGTTTAAATGCTGTTTCAGAGGCTTAAATATTAATCATGACTCAGTGTTCCAGTTAATTATTCTAAGTGTTGATTTAGTTTATAAAGCAGACCAAAATTAATCAACTCTTTGCAGCTGTAATCCTCTTTTTTTTTTAACAGTGTTTATAACAGAAACAGAAAGGAGGGAACTTTCCTTTCATGGATACACAGTGTCATTATTAATCTCATTATACTGCTTGGCCTTTTGCAGCATTAAAGCCATTATGAGAGTTCAGTGTGTTATGCTCTAAGCTGCTGGCGCCGAGGATAAAGCTCTGCTGCTTATAGAGGGATTCTAGACCGAATAAGCCTTCCCACCTTTTTTGAGAGCAGTTTTACAAAAAGCAAGTGTTCAATTCAACCAAGTGATCTGGTTTCTCAAATTTGGAGCAATAAAAGCTCTAAATTAGTGATTAACCTCGAGAGATTTGTGTTTTATGGTGATGTTAGAGCTGCTGAGAGACAGACCAAACATTTTACTGCTACTTTATATGCTGTGTAAAAATGTTATTATAAATCTCAGTGAAGGAGCTTTCTTTATATCTCCATATTCAGATACATGTTAATAATTCAGTTGATAATAAAGACTGAGAAGGAGAACATATTTTATAACAAAGAATAAAAAAGGAGATGTGTTGGGGAGGGGTGGGTCTACCTGCGCAGCTCTTCCCCCTGGCCTGCCTGGGCGTCATCCTCCATGCGGACGTGGTAGGTGTTGAGTTTATGGCGAGGGATGTGTGTGAGGAGCTCCGAGAGGTCCAGCCTCCTCAAGAACTGCACCGGGTGAGGGTGGCCGCCGTCACCCACGCTGCCTGAGGTGAGCCGGTGATGAAGCGGGAGGGCGAAGGATAGAGGCAGAGGGATAACAGACCCTGGGGCGAGGTGGGGACCGTCTGGCCCTCCGCCGGACATTCCCATGGAGCATCCGCCGCTCCTCCCGAGGGCCCCCCCGACTAAAAGGTGCTTCCTCTGTGCGTCCATGTGGACAGCTGATTTGAGGAACTCTCCCAGTTGACGGGAACCCCTAAACCCCACCGCTCCTCCTCCTGCTGCTGCTGCGAGGATAGCGGCAGGAGAGGAGAAGCCAGTCGGAGGAGACTGACCCGGGGAGTCGCATGGAGACTTGTGAGGAGGTCCCATAGGAAAAGCTCCACCTGTCACATGTCCTCCTCCTAAACCTCCTGCTGCTCCTCTCTCTATAGAGTTCTGACGGTCTATTGATTGTCTGCGAGGTAGCTCCTGACTCGACGCTCTGTGAGCTACTTTACCTCCTCCTGAATTCGGCTTGCTTTTCTTGGGCTCCTCAAAAAATCCGTCGCCGGGCCCCGAAGCCCCTCCGCCGGCCGCCATCCTCCCCGCGCTCCTCTCAGACGGCTTCTTCTTCCTCTCATCATGCACGCGCTTCACCTGATACCAGTCGGTGTCTTTCTTCAGGTGGCCCTGGCCGCAGCGGCAGGAGCAGAACCTGAAGGCCAGGTCGTAGCCCTTCTTGGTCCACATGTTCTGGCGGCACTGCTTCTCGTTCCAGGAGCGCGCCCGGCCGATGCAGTTGAACTGGACAAGGATGGAGCTCTCCCACTCGTAGAAGCACTGCAGGTGCATCCAGTTACCGTAAGGGCAGAGCTCGCTGTTGCACAGCACCCGCTGGTAGTCGTCCTTCTCCAGGTCGATGGGGCGGGCCAGGCTGCAGCCGAGGGGGGTCGCACACTGGACCTCTGAGTGGGTACAGACAGGAGGGGAGACCAGATGTGTTTTTAATATTTAACAAATTCTAAAACTGCAACTTCCTATTATTTTCATTATGGATTCATTGGAAGATTATTTTTGGATGAAGTGATTTGTTGAATCTTTAAATGCTCAGAAAATAGTCAAATAAATGCTCTCACAAGTGTATAAAGCTTCTTCAAATTGATGTTTTTGTCTTGGAATCCAAATATATTAAATTTACACTGAAAAAAAAACCCATTAAAAAAAAGAATGCTCATTTTTCTCTTTTCCGGTCTTAATTTTGTCTTTATATCTCTCTCATATCAACTTCAATTTCAATGCACAGCAAATCAATTAAAGCTGCCTCTACATAAAATATCACGTTAACAATAAATGTAAATGTTTTAAAAAAAGATATGTCTGTGCTCTTGCATCAATTTATGAAATTCCACTAGGCCGCCAACCCAAAAGCCTGTGAGCAGTTCTACTTAAACCCTGCCAGTTATTGTCGAGTCTGGATGTGGATCAAGCAAATGTGGGCACACAGTCTCTCTACAAGGAGTAGCTCATGATAACACAGTGTGGGTGTGTGAGTGTATGTGTGTGTGTGTGTGTGTAGGGGGATAGTTTCCTCCTTCCTTTTCCGGTACACTGTCAGCTTTTTTTGTCTGTTTCTAAGTCACCACATAACATTTTTAGCAATCATTTGACTGGTTCAAACTGATCCACATTTAGCTCACAGTTCTGCATGAATGAAGCTTGCTTTAACACAGAAACGCAGGAATAAACAAGAGTTACAGTGAGGTGTTTGAAAGTTGACCTAACAATACACTTCACTCAAACTTTTGCGTCCACATTTGACGTGAAGCTTATATTCATATTCAGCAGTCTGAGTGAGTCATATCAAGAGGATATCTGACACATTAAGCATTAAATTCCCTCTTTGTGTTTCCTTGTTTAGCTGTGGTGGAAGTGTAGTAACAAAAAAGACTGTAACGTTGAAACATATCTACTTGATTTGACTCATTTGGACGGCTGAAGCTTCATATTGGCTTAAAATAAACATTTAAATAGGATTTTTGCACAGAAGGAAGGCTGTGGATCTTTTGTCCCCCATCTCAAAACATGCTTCAATGTTCATCTGGACTCCTCTGTTTTAAGACAGACTTGAAAAATTACAAACCTTTCCTTTAAGGCTGCAGCTACCAAATGATCCGCTCATTACTTCCTTGCTCATTGAGTAATAAATGAATAACTGTCAGCTTATTGATTGTGAATAAATTCATCTAACAGATCAATACATGAGGTGATTCCTTTCACCTACTTTTCCTTCATTTTTGAAAAATATAGACTGTGTTTGTTTATTTTTATTTCCTCTTATGATGTAATTCATTGATTAATTATTAATAACTATATTAGAAAATAGTGAAAAATGCCCGAAACCCAAAGATAATTCAGTTGACTTAAATGTAAGCAGCAAATCTCATGTTTTAGAAGCTGGAACTATCAATTTCTTTTTACATTTTTGCTTGTTAAATGAAAATTGATGATCAAAATAGTTGATTAGTATATTGACTCATAGTTTCAGTTACACCTCAGTACTATATATTGCATATGATGACTAAAAAGTACTTTTACAGTTCTGAAAAATAAATACAAATACATGTATTTAGTAGTATGTGTTCATTGTTGTAATAATAATGCCCCAAACTTCATGTTACATCCACTAACTGAATTCAACAGTAATATAACAACAGTGCAGTGATCAGTGGGATCACCCTCACACAACAACACAGTTATAACAGACATTTATAACACCATAAATTCATAATAAAGTAATAACAGATCTTTCCAAAGTAAGAGCCTGCCACTAAATGTGCACCTTATGAAAATGTGGCTGCAAGGGGTTTTCAAGCTATTTTAAGTCTGTATGTGATGAAGTTGAACTTGAGTGCGCAGACAAGTGGTGAGGTGTCAGTATTACCCCTGAGAAAGGCCACGATCAAAACACTGTGTGGACAAGGTGCGCGTCAGGAAGACAACAACACACACACAAACACAAACCAAATGTAAGGTAGGCAGCCATCTCTCAGTACTGTGCATGTACTGATATTCACACAACAGCCGCAACTTACACTACATCCCACTACAGGACGTATTATGCTCATAAGTGACATTTATTCCAAGAGTAGCAAGAGGACGAGCCAAACTCCATTAATAAATCTCACCATTTAAAAATGACTTACACATCAGGCACTAATTAAATGTATTTAATCATGACTGAAGCCGATTTACGAAAACAGCAACATCTGCTCTCCACTTCTGCTCACATCGGACCCACCTATCAACACTTGCTTGAGTGCATTTCCAACCTGTTTGCCCGTTTGTTTTGCCCCCCCCCCCCCACACACACACACAATATACTCGCACCAAAACACATCACTCCTTCAAAAAAGCTGTGGAAAGCAGCAACACAGTTGGAGCCCTAGCTACTCGCTGCTTCACACAAACACAGCTGATCACCAAAACACATCCTGTCACAGAAGGCCTGAAGTCGTGATCGATCAGTGCAGCCTGTTTATACCGATAATCTATCAAGCATTTAAACTGTCGTGTTTTTTGATCGAAGTTTGGCACGGCTGCTGTCCAGATAAAGAAGTAGAGTAGGGGAGGGGAGGGGAGAGGAGAGGGGGGGGGGGGAGAAAAAGAAACATTTGCAACGTCGCAGTGCATATCAGTGACAGAGCTTTCCCCCCTCTTATGAAGGCAGGCAGCATCAGCAAACTTCTCCATCTGTCCGTTTCCTCTCTTACCACTCGAGCGCTCGTTTCTGGGTGCAGCGGCCGCGGTTGCTCCTCCTGTTGCGGCCGCACAGGCTCCATTTTCCTGCTCATCTCCGCTACTGTTAGTGCGTTTGCTTTTCTTTCCCTTGTTGCTCTTCTGGTTGGGCATTTTACAGGAGTGTCGGGGGGTAGAGGAGGGGAAGAGGGGGGCTTATTTACGACCGTTATCAACGACTGCTGTCAACGCTATGGTACATTTCTGTGGACTCCATCTGTGCAGAGGTGTTTCCGCGGGGTGCTGCTGTTGTTTTTCGCCTCCTCGTGGACGACAGGCCTGCTCTCGTGCAGCTCTGACAGCAGCAGTCATGAGGAATAAAGCTGCTATAACCTTTCAGGACGAAGGCGTGTCCGTCTCTTGTTTTGATTCCTGCTCTGCTGCTTTCTTCCACCCCCTGACGTCACAGGACCCCCGGCATTGGCTGTCAGCGATTTGTGCTGTGTTTGCGTCCTGTGGGAAACCTCGTAATTTACAGCTTTCAACATGCTTCTGTTTATTTGGGTTGTTTTAAAGCTGAGTAAAAATGATCAATAACCATTTGGTAGTGGCGGAAAGCACATTGAGTGGTTGAGTGGTTCACATGTGCAGAATTTAATTTTACTGCATTGTATGACTACTGTAAATATTAGCATTAGTAGTAGTGGTTTATTTTGGTCCTTATCAACAATTTTCCAAAAACGCAACATAACTAAATAACAATAAGGAATTATCAAAAGGAAAACAAAAAAAAATATTGCATTTATATTATATTTAATATATATGATTGCATTTCACTCTGCAACACTGCCTCAACTGAAATGTAATCAGAAGTTTCACTCTTAACCACAATTGTTATAAATTCAGTCAGATTCGGGTTAGGGTTAGGGTTAGTCACTGTTCAGACACTACATCTTAGAAGGAAATATGGTACTTTCCACTCTGCTTCATGTATACAGCAGCTGTAGGTATTTGAGATAATGGATAATATAACAAGCTTTTAAAATACAACACATTGTTAAAAATGAAACCAGTGGTTTCCATCCTTTTTGTCTTTTGACGTCAGGATCACATTTCAGATGTCTATGAGTTGTTAACAGCTCCACCAAATAGTGATTTTTCCCTCTAAACTTCTCACATGGTTTCAATTCAATAAATGTTCAAATGATCCAATATTTCAGCAAAAATCAAAGATTAGAGAAAAAGTCAAAAAACTGATTTGTGTATCAGAATTGTTTTCAAGGTCATGAATTTACTTTCAGATACAAATGCAATCAGACATCTAAAAAAGGAAATTGGTGGGTTGAAGGAGCCAAAATTACACAGAGAAACTACAGCATGCCAAACTCCCTTTCTTGGTTTTAAAACACATACAGCACTCATGGGCATGATTACAGAGAACAGTTTCAATAATTAGAGAAGAAAATGGACAACATTGAGAAATCACAGCGATTAGTATGATACAAACAGGACTAAATAATTCAGCTAACCAATTATATCATTATCTCTTACTTCAGTGGGTCTTTGACTTCTTAATTAACACATACACCCCCCTTAATTAAAGTTTAGTGGCTGTCTCAACAATTATGTTGATTATTTTCAGTTTAGCTACTTTTTCTTACCACATGTAAATTGCAATAAAAAGGATCCAACTACTGTGCACACACTTGAGACCAGGAGCTACACAATTCAATGTCTTGATTTCATCTATGCAAACACCTTGAGGGTGCTGCTTCCAATTGTAAAGCAGCTGTCTCACATATTCCCACAGTACCTGAAAGCAGCAGCACACTCAGCTCAGAGAATGGAAACTGAAGAAGCAGATGAGAAGTGGCGATCAGTGTCACATACCTGTGGGTAGCTTTCACACTGTCCTATTCAGCACTTATGACTGGAGATGTTCCGTCAGCCTGAGTCATGATATGTCAAGGCTGGATTTCTTGAGATACCTTTGCAACTGTCACACATTGCAATGGAAAAGTACATTTTGTTTTGTTGATTCTTGTTAGAATTTCTTTTGAAATCCTGAGGTAGCTGAAGCACTGAAGAAAAGCCCCCCCAAAATATATAAAAAGTACAAACTGTATTTATATTTGACCAAGAGTTTTTCTAGACTATAGTAATGAATAAAAAATAAGATTTAAAAATGAATACATTCTGATTATGCAAATGATGCTGTGTTCCCCATTTTATCTGCACACTCTAACAAATACAATATGATCACAATTATGCGTAATTTTAAGTGTTTAAAGTCACTAAAGAAAACAAGCAGAAAAGCTGCTTCAAGGTTTCAAGTGTAAAGATTTTATTTCTCAGTAAACATAAAACCTGTTCTTATAGGATTGTGTTATTGCCAATACAAAAGACAGTAATGACACATTTTAACACTTCATCATGCAGGCGTCAAACTGGTTCACAGATATGGAACAGAGTGGAAATGGCTCGAAATATCGGCGCCGCTCTGACAATAACTTTCTCCTCTTGTTACATGTTGGCTTGTGATCCGCATTTGTGTTTAAACAAGTCATCTGAAAGTCGATCGCAGAGCAGCGCGCATGGTGAGTGCAACAGCAGGACAATCTTACATTTTCCAAAATGACAGTGATGCAAGCAGCGTGTTTCTTCCTCACTTGTAATTTATTACATAATTTCCACAACTTTGTTCCACAACTGTTTCCTCTTCTGAAAAAAACAGGCTATTACGGCACTGAACTCGTTACTTTGTATTACAATAATGAGATTTCACATGACTGATCTTTTCCAGGCTACTTTCAAGAGACATTCATACAGTTTTAGCTCATTAATAATTTCAGTTTTCTAGATTTCAAGAAATGATCCATTTGTGCTATTAATGCTGTTTGAGAACAATCACAAGGCAAGTGAATGGTCTCTTACACAGATTTTAAATTAAAACAGAAAAAACAACAGACACCTGGACCTCAAAGATCTTCCTAAGTTGATGTGACAGCAGTGGACGTGAAATGGGTCTTATGAAACTTGCAGATCAGGAGAGTCACAGGGTTGATAATGTGCTTCTCTTAACTGTAACACCAACAAGGCCTGATATGTAGTTAAAAAGTACAGCCAAGATGTCACATTCAAGCAAAAAGTTGGAGATTTTTGGTGCTTCTGGTAGATATCAAAGACAATCCTTTTCTCTTACATTCAAATCATTGCAGCCGCTTAACAAATGTACGGAGAGCCAAATTGTTCAAAATTACAACATACAAAATCTGAAATATAACCACTAATGATTATAAATTGTTAAATATTTGATTAATTTTTATAATACATTTTAGGATTTTTCATTTCAATTTTTTTCAAAATGTCTCTTTTCCAGAGTCTGTTCTATTTTATAATGCAATTTTGTCCAATTACCTATGAATGCCACTTTTTCAGTCAATCAAGAGAAACAGGGCAGAGCCAGTCGTGTGATTGGCTGTCATTTTGGTCTAAATTTTTAAAAAGATATTTCACTATTTCACATTTCGACTGAGTTTATACATTTATTTGGTGCATGTCTCCTTTATCCATTTAATTCTGACCACTTTTAGCCTCCGTACAAAGCTGGCTGTGCTTGTGTATGATATTCTGGCAAGTAAAGGAATGCTTTCTTTTAAAAAAAACCCAAAACAAACAGTAAAAGACACGAGTGATAAGTTTAGATGAGATTGTGCCTGATCTGCGAGTTTCATTTGACTACAGTACAGAATAAAGAGTGGTAAAAACAACATAAAAAAAGGGAACGTAACTATAAATGCATATCTCTTGTCACACATAAGACATCTAATTTAAGCCACAGGACATTTATTAAACATATTTTGGTTGTGTTGATTTTGGTCCTGAGAAACGTTACAAATTCATCTTTATTCATTTGGCACCAATCACCCTGTAATTATACACTAATAAAAATTGCACAATAAATACATTCGCCATTTGCTTATAGACTCTTTCTCCTTAGATATCACAAAGACAACAAGAGGTTTTGGAATTTGTTTAGAAGACACAATTCATCACTGATCGTGTATAAAAAGATGGAATAAAAACTACCACTAGCACATTGTAATGAATACAAAAAAGGTGCAAAAGTCTCTCTTGAACTGCAGTTGTCTTTGTAGTTTCTATGAAGGAATTGTTCTTGGATTTCCAAAGGAACTCTAATAACGCCTTATTACAAAGTCCAGAGGTAGTAAAAATGGCTCATGTAAACAATAAATGGAACTGCCATCAGGCGACACTGTCGGTGGACACACGATACCATTTGTTTTAAACCTGCACTAGATTTATATGTGCTTATACTCATCACATTGCATGCATTGTAGTTCATGATGTCTTAACTCTCACTGTGATACCGAGAATAAGAATACTAATGTAGTGCAGCTTTAAAAATACGCATCCAGTAGAAACTATTCGTCAAGATCGGAACGCTTAAATTAAACCGCTGAAGACGTCGTTTGTATGACACTGATTACAAGTTGTTAAATCTAACCAGCATTTTGTCCTCTGTGTCTCTAGGTCCGGTCACACCAGTAAGTGGCACAGTGAAATTCGCCAGCCCGTCTATGCAAAAATGTGTTTCTAGAGGCTTGGTGACATACAGAAGTGACTACTGGCAGGGCAGGACAACACAAGCACAAGTCAGTCACAATACCTCTCTGAATTTACTTCTATTCCCAAGATTGTACATAATTTCATTACCATATAATAAAGAGTGAGTTGGTGTCTAACGGTGTTCCCATCATTTACGTTAAAAAGATGTATTGGTACCATCCATTCTGTCTCATAAATGTCTACAGACCGTTATTACCCCATTCCATTATCCTTACTTTAGAGATATACTCTGAAATATATACTACGACAGAGGAGGTTAAATGAAAGTGGATGGTACGATACAGCCAATAAACTATAATAGCTTCCCCTTTTTACAGACTGTCTGGCTCTACCTTCCCTAAAAAGTTCAGCATTCTCAATACCTTTGCCTGTCAGAGTTTACTAAAGGTAACCTGATGCAGCAAATGGTTTGAACCATCTGAGAAGTCATCCATGGAGAACTGCTTGGGAAAAAAATGCTTGGCAGGTGATTGGATGAACCACCGTATTACCTTGCGAGGCAGCTGGATTTACGATACCGATTGGGGCATGAGATTACTGATTCAGTCGTGAAGTTGTGAACCCGACTGCCTCGAAAGGTAATACCAAAGGTGAACTTGATGTAGAAATTTGAGTCCTTTTCTCCCATGAGTGAATCCACTCATCACAGCAGTGAATCACTGAATGGTTTGATTTCACTGTGAAACGTTGTTGTTTCAAATGCTGGTGTGACCGGGGCCCAATGAGAAGCATTAGGTTGTCTTAATTAGCCAGTACTGATAATGCACAGAAATTAACAAATGAAAGCGTTACACAAAATATTACATTCCTGATTTGTGCGTTTATACTCTTAAAAGTGTATCAAACAGTTTAGAGCCCTGGTTGATAAAACGGCAGCGCCTGAGAAAGGGAGAAACACCACTTTTCCTTGTCATCTGAAACTATGAACAATGGCTATAGTTCAGTTCCCTGAAAAAACAAAAACACCTTTATGACTGATTTTGTTTGGCACAATGAAATCAAATGAAAGTGTATGCAGACATACCAGCTGGGTCCAGAAGTATACTGTTAGGTCTAATCTGTTTGGTCATTGCGTTTGAGTTCAGACACTGAGCCTTATACATGGAGAAATATAACTGGAAACAGAAGCTCGGTGACAAGCCATCACACTGCAGAAGCTCAGTATCTGGAAGGATTCAGTCAGACCCACAGCTGCTGGAGGCCGTCCGGTCCCAACTGCAGCCTCATTCTTGGAGCAGGATGACGTCAACATTGTCGTGGACGCCCTGGAGAAGCAACTCGCCCTGAAAGGTGATCACCTTCCTTTTCTTGGCTGCCTTCAAGGTGCCCACCAGAGCCTCGAAGATGTTGGCGCAGCGGTCGTCATTGAAGAGCACGCCGAACTTCACACTGGTTTGACCGTCAGCATCTGAAATAAGAAGTTGATTAAGTTATTTCCTAATAGAAGTGAACACAACACTGATGTATTATCACCTTTTAAATGCTCCACTGTGTTCACCAGCTGGCCAATAACTTTGTGTGTCAGCTGTTTGGTGTTGAGCAACAGTCTTTAGTTTTTAGAGCTTTTTCGCTGAAAACACACAGAGTGAATTCTCTATGGAGACCCCTATTATAAACAAATAGTCACGTGGTACTGATTGAAGCCACTTTAAAATAACAATCATTTACATAACCACTGAAGTAAAAGCATGTTTTCTGACTCTGGCCATTGAAACAAATGTTTCTTACCATAATAATTCCTCCTGTTCACACTGACCATTAGAAGATCCCTTCATAATGCACTTACAATGTAAGTGATGGTGGCCAAATTCAACACTTCTTCTATGGAAAAATGTATTAAAAGTTGATCTGAAGCTAATATGAAGCTTCAACCGTCCAAATGAGTCAAATCAAGTAGATATCCTTCAACACTACGGTTATTTTAGAGCCAAAGTCTCTCTTTTGGTTACTATACTTCCACCACAGCACAGCAGGGAAACACAAAGAGGGAATTTGATGCTAAAAAGACTGTAAATGTGTCAGATATCCACTTGATATGACTAATTCAGACTGCTGAAGCCCCATATAAGCTTCACATCTACTTTTAAATGCATTTTTGCACTAAATCACTATGTGGACACACTGTGGATCTTGGCCTCCATCACTTACATTGAAAGCACCATTGAATGAGATCTTTTAGCAGTCAGTATGAACAGGAAGAATGATAAAGACACCTCACTGTTGTTTTAGAAGTAGCTTATTTTGAATAAACTGAAGAACTAGGTAATTAACACTAGTAGTGAAAGCCAGCAGAAAAGAGCACAGCATCGAGTGCTTGTGCTGCATTCAAGGCAAATTGGCAGATTGGAAAGCTTTCATGCATGTCTAGCCTTGTTGTCGAACCAGATAAATGGGAATTACACCATTGCTATTACTCTCATGTTGCATATTTGTGGTGGTATGTTAATATGTGAAACCAAATACATACAGAGTTTTGCTCTTTTTTAATTAGCTAAATCAATTATATTGATGTTTTTATTGGATTTGATTTCATCTTAACTGCCAGCCATTTCACAACCACTTCTGTAGCACACCATTCTTCCCACTCAATACATCTGATATGATGTGAACACAGCATGTGCATAATAATAATAATAATAATAATAATAATAATAATACAGAGGTAAATCAATAACATTCACTGGACTATTCAAGCACTCAGTTAGAGACTCAATTTCTGTATATTCCACATTAATATCTGACACTAAAGCAGAGGAGGAAATATATCTGCTTTAGGGAATGGTGGACTAAAATATGCTGGAGGCAGTGTGTAATGGCACTTCAGTTTATTTATGTTTCCAGCATTAGAAGTGGTGAGCTGGAAATACTGATCAGATGATTGCATGTTTATGGTGTGTTAGAATTCACAGCATGAACTGGCTTCAAAACTGCTCAGCTATGCTAAAGTGCTTGAGGTAACACAGAAGATGAATCATTCTATAACATCATAGTCATCATAGTCTTTACTCACTTTTACTGCCAAGTCGCTGAATCTCCTCCACCAGCAAATTTACTTCATGAGAGACATTCATTGTTGCTGGAGAAGGGAACAAAATGAAGTGAATGAGACAGACATGTCAAGATAATTGATTTGCTAGCTTGAGGTAAGTCTGCTGATTTCTTAAAGCAGCAAGACATTGTAGGATTGCAGCAGTTAGCTCTAGTACATAGCACCACCAGACCAAACTCTATTAAAATCTGATATTTTAATGCTGCTTCAAGGAAAAAGTAAACATCTCTTTCATTAAGGTTTACCTCTTAATTCACGTATATGCTTAACCAGTGGTGGAAATACAGCAATGCAAAAATACTCAATTACTCCTGCATGAAAAATCCTACTCCAGTAAAAGTGCATAAGTATTATGAGTGATGCAGTTAAAGTATTACAGTAAAAGTACATAAGTATTATGAGTGATGTAGCTAAAGTATTACAGTAAAAGTACATAAGTATTATGAGTGATGTAGTATGCAGTATTACAGTAAAAGTAGTGTTTTGGTCCCTCTGACTGATATATTATTATATATGACATCATTAGATTATTAATAGTGAAGCAGCAGTGTTCGAGCAGCATGTTACTGTTGTAGCTGCTGGAGGTGGAGCTAGTTTACACTACTTTATATACAGTTAGTGAGTTTAGTCCAATGGTTCCCAACCTAGGGGTGGGGCCCCTCCAAAGGGTCACTACACGCTGCTTTTTGTAACGTCAAAAGACAAAAAGGTTGGAAACCACTGGTTTCATCTTTAACAATGTGTTATATTTAAAAAGCGTGTTATAGTCAAAACTCTGAATCTGAAAAGTAAATAAAGCTGTCAAATAAATGTAGTGGAGTGGAGAATATAATATTTCCCTCTGAAATGTAGTTGGGTGGAAGTATAAAGTAGCATCAAATGGAAATACTCAAGTAAAGTACAAGTAACTCAAGAGTGAAATGTATAAAATTAAGTGCTGCTTGGTGATCAATTATATGCCGAATTTTACAAAAGGGGGTAGTAAATAATAAAAAGTCTTAACTTTTATTCTTACCATGATTACATTTGATTGTCAGCAAGGCCATTCTTATTTAGCCTGATTAGTGAACGCAGTTTGGCAGTTGCATTATCTCCATTCAAGTAAAAAAAAATATTATGAATTGGGAGGCAATGCAAATACAATTCCCATTGATAAAATCTGCACATAAACACTAGTATTTATCAGTAACTGCATTTAATAAATGAGAATTTCCAGTGAAGCTATGAAGCAATGTAACAAGCTCCAACATGAACAGGGCGTACTATATCATCCATGCGGAAACGGCAGATTAGCAGCTCCCAGTTAGCCATCACAAGGCACACATGCTCACTGTAATCCGTGCTTTATAATGATCTGTGGTCATTCTTATGGATGGGTAATCATTCACAATTCGGCGATGTTTTAGATGTCTTTGAATGGAAAATACTGCACTGAGCAGCAGACGGGAGCTCGCCGGTAATCTTAGCTTTAACACCAGACAGATGATCGGCTGAGAGTTGAAACAGATAAACACATAAAACCATTTAAACACTAAACCAGTTTATACATAACGATTACATGTTATATTTACCTGATTATTCTTAGTTTTTTCTTGGTTTTAGTAAGACGATGATCGACTTCCTGATGATTCGGCACCGGTGGTGGATAACGTGTTGTGTTCAGGGTCTACTCGGAAACGTTCATTCATATCTTTAAAGAAGTGACGTGGGCCTTTTTTTTTTTTGCTTAAAGTCCCCCTCCATTCAAAAAATGTTTGTGTTTTTTTCTTGTTGCTTCAGTTGGATGTTTGAGTTTCACTGTGCAGATTGGTGTATTTGCAGAGGTTGACACTTGAAGAGTTGAGTTTTCACATTCATCTCATGAATGTAGAAAGTTTGTCTGAATTCAGTGAAAGTCTTATTTTAAAGGATGGACATACGAGCATGATTTATGACATCACAACATCTATCAATCTGAGAGGTGTCATATGTTACACTTGTGTCATACTTTCATATAAACAAACTGAAGGGTTGATAAATGCTGAAACTTAAAATCTATCAAGATAATATTACTGAAACTTGACCTGAAATTGTCATGGTTTAGTAAGGACACTCCATCTGCTAATGAGAGCTTAAAGATGTGGCTGAGAGCTAAGGATGATTTCCAATAAGTGACATTGTAGCAACTCTTTTTGTCAAATTACTGTTTTGAAGCTCAATTCTTAACCTTCAAGCTCAGAGATACTGAAGTTGCTAATCTAGGAATATATGCACATGAGTGATAGTGTATATAAGAGATGTTTCCAACACACCAGACTTATGAAACAGCCCTTTAATTAAGTAAACGTGGCATCAGGTGTCCTAAATGTGGGTTTTTTTGTTTTACTGCCTTGGGGTATTTTATTTGTACACAAATTTCCTGCGGTGCCTGAATGCAACACTAAAGCTCATCTGACTTCATCGTGACACAATGCGATGCTTTCACGGGCATGGCCCCATATATGGCATTAGGTAGGAGAGGTCTTGTGCTTCTGCTCTGCTTCTGCAGATAAATTACCTTTTTAAACGCTCCAAGAATGTCTGACACGGCCTGTTAAACAGATGTTCAATAAGAACACAACTTCAGTCCCTCTGCAAAAATACCAAAAGATTTTTATACCAAGCCACCAGAAAAAAATGCAACCAACACCTAGAATCCAGTCACTGTTCAAGAGTCCCATTTGTGAACATTTTGAACTATTTTTTCACTTTTTTGACTTATTTTTTGTGTGGCGTCATTACTGACTTGTTTAGGAAACCTGCTCATCAACATTTCTGTTCTCCTGTCACAGATCCTCCTTTTACTCCATCATCTCTCTCCTTCTTCCTCTCCTTTTCTAGCATCATTTCCTTTGCTTCCATTCTTGTTCTGTTAAGCCCATGACTTCCTCACCCTTCTTCCTGTCTTCACCTCTCTTCCTGTTAAAACTGTCTCACCAGTACACTGCGTTGTTTACTTCACTCTTCCTTTGACCCATTGACTTTTACACATATGATTCTCTCATTGACTTCATCACACTATTAGGAAAGCCATGTCTTTCTATATAGTGTAATTGGCTTGGTTGTTTTTGTTGTTGTTGTTGTATATAATTAGCCAATTTCACTTTATCACAGATGCAAAAAAAATATCAGCAATAATTGACACTTTTTTTTTTTTTTTTTAGAAATGCAAAAGTACAGTATGTTTGAGGTTATTTAGTAACTGCGTTGTTGTTACATAGTTGGTCCACTAGGGGAGCATATATGAGTTTTTTCAACTGTAAAATGTTGATTTATAGCTTCATATCTTAGTCTCTAAGAACATCTAAAAGTTCCCTATGAAAAACTGTTTATGTTATGTTCCTTTAAAACATTACAAAATAAAACAAAACATAACAAATATTGGCCAAAATATACTTAGCTACCCCCCCCCCCCCCCTCCCCTATTAACTTTCCATATCCGTATCAGTCTCAAACAAACAGAACCAGCAGGTTATGGCACAATAATGTATTGGTATTTGCATAATAAACATTGTAAAGCACTCCACTGTGAATAAAAGCATTATATATGAATGCAGCCAAGTATCAGACACACAAGGAGGAACAACAGTGAATGAAGATCAACAATGAAGCGAGCTGGTGCTGTTTAATACTTGTTTATATTTGTAAATAATTCATTCTCTGTATTCTCTATCAAGTCACGCTCATGTTGTCAGCGCAGGTTTTATTTTGAAATCACTCATCCGGGTCCCTGCGGGCCATGCAAGCTCGCGCTGACTCGGACCGTAGTCTAGTGACGTCATGACGCATCAAGTCACCCGACACAAAACCGGAAGTTTCCCCAGTTTTTCTTCAGAACAAAAGCACAACAGTGTCTTTTTTAAAGGAACGACATTTATTGGATACAGGATGAAAAAGTAAATTGAGCTGTTTAATCATGTTTGTCTAATTCATTAATCTGATTATTTACTATGTAAGTAAAGTGTTAATCTTGTAGGCAATTTGCAGTAAATACTGAACATTTAGAGGGATATAGGTGATGATGAATTATTTGATCAATTTGATTTTAGTGTGTTTGTGAATTGGGGGACAGGGGAGGGGGTCACTGATCACTGTACACTGTTTCGAGGCCCTGGGACAAAAAGTAAAAGGTGTGTCTTCATTATGCATCATAAAATCACCTGCTAGGCTCTGGCCACCAATGAAAATGGGCCCCAGGAAGAGTAGTTGTTACCTAGGCAACAACGAATTAGGAACCTAATAAACAATAAATGCCTAATCATCTCTTTCCAATTGACCCAATCGACCCATGCAGGTAATAATATGATTGAACATACAGTACTTTATTTACGAATATGCACTTGTGAATTTTGACACACGGCTTCTCTGCAAGACAATACAGGTGGAATACACTGTTAATCTATCTATCGCTCATGTACAACACAGCACCTGTGCAGCAATGTACAATATCATGTGTATTTGTATGTACATTAACTTCTCTCTCTCTTATATTCCTCTTCTCCCTCCCCCTTTTTTTAAAATTTTTTTTATAATTATAAATATTTGATCATATACTCTAATTGGAGCTAGAGCTTGAAGACGCCAAATTTCACTGCCCTCAGTGTTGCCATCTGCTGTGTTGCTGTGCATGTGACAATAAAACTTCTTCAGCGTCTTGAATCTTGCAGGCAAGATAACAATGCAGCACCAACCAGAAAGCTCTCATACCAGACAAATCTCCATTCAGTCAAACTATTTGGATAATGAATATGGGGGGGCCCTGAAAGTCTGGGAACACCAGAGGCTAAAACTCTTTCAACACTTGTAGAATGAATAATAACTTTTGGCTAGTGAGGGTCATCAGTGTCAGGGTCATAAAATGTGTTTTTCTTCTTGTTCTTACAGTTGGATGTTTAAGTGTCACCTTGCAGAATGATGTATGTGCAGAGTTTGACACTAAAAGACATTTTTCAAATTCATCTATTGAAAAAGGAATGTTTCTCTGTGCTGAACTTAAATCTGATTTTTAGGGATGGGACTACAAGCATGATTCGTGACATCCAAAAATCGATATTTATGACTAAGCGGCGCGATACAAGCGATTTTTCCGCGTCAGACGCTTTTGGTGTGAACGCAGCTTAAGAATGGACTTTACAATGAAGTAAGAGACATTTTGTGTCCAGTAATTAAACTTCTTAAATAAAATGTATTTGCATATTCAGAGATAATGACATTTTTAATGAGGGAGAAGAAGGAAATGTAATTTTAAGGATTTTATTGTGGTAATCATACTTTTATTGTGGAAAAAACACATCAGACACACATTATTGTTTAAAGCAAAGTATAGTGAGTTTAATATCCACAGAAACAGTTTCACCTATATATAGACTAGTCATTCTTTGACATTTTTAATATTGGTGTGTACATTGAGAGCCACAAAACCAGAGTCAAATTCCATATATGTGCACACACATTTGGCCAATTCTTGGTTTTAATATGTCTTAATGCCTGTGTGGAGGAGATGGATGTTAAAAAAGACTAGGGACTTGACCTGGTTGCCAGCCATAGAGGAAGTCACCCCGTGAAAATGTCCCTAGAGTCATTTTAATTTCATTTTTGCCAAAACAGTCAAATTTGGAAAACCCCACCGGAAGTCTTCTGTCAACTTGGTGGCTTGACGGCGGCTGTAGGAATGGCGGCTATGATTACTAGAGGAAGGAACCCAAAGACCCTGAAACTTTACTTGTAGCGGCCCCGCAGAGGAATCCGTCTGTAGCCAAACGCAGAAGTGCCGTCCCCCATCACGGAATTAACGGGAGCAGACGTGTCTTAACGTGAGATTCTCGCGGTAGATCCGGACAGAAGAGGCGGACGCACTAGTTAGCCTAACGTTAGTGCCGCTGACTTTGATTCAAGGTAGCTGTTAGCTCGCTGCACTACTTAGCCAGCTGTTGGCTAACTTACTTGGCTTGGCTGGCCCAACAAGTTCACTCAAGTAAATAACTGTGTGAAAGCCTTCGTTATTCGCTACATGGTTATTCAGCTCTCTTTAGTGCTTTTTACCGAGAAGAGGGGAGCAGACGACGCCACTTCGACGCGGCGAACATTGTTGCTGCTAGCGTTAGCTTGTGCTAAGTTGGGATCCTGAAGTCTCGCCCATTCTTTGGATCCTGCCCCAGCCATTGGCTTACGGGCGCTAATCAACAGCCAACTAGTCCGCTTTTTAAGGTTCGACTGGTGCCACAATGGAAAGTCTAACGTTGACTGATATCGAGCAGAAATATTACTCGGATTTGTTCGTTTACTGCGACACGGACAACACCAAGAAAGTGGCGTCCAACGGGAGAGTTCTTGACCTTTTCCGGGCGGCCCAGCTACCCAGCGAAGTTGTCCTGCAGGTAAGCTAGCGACACGGGCTGCCAGCTTTAAACTGTTATGGTTTGGTACGTAGCCGTGTTTGTGTGTGTTGTTAAAGACTTAGCCCGGCTGTCAGAGCTTGACCTGTCAGTCAGTAAAAGCTAGACGGTTATAGCTGTGGTGGTTAGCAACGCTGCGCAGCAAGAGAGACACACCTTCTTCTGGCTAGTGTTAGCTTCCTCAGCCCAAAAGACAGTCACTTAGTTCACCTTCGCTGCACGTTTACACTCTTATTTGGAGGTCTTGTACACATCACACGAGCTGGCATGTTTTCTCCTCATCTTTTGTTGGCGTGTGTCTGATGTGCACAAGTTGTTACACAATCAAATCGCCAATCTTGCCCTTTTGCTTCAAGCTCACTGCCCACTCTTTCCTGTCTTCCGATTCAATCAACATCTGCTGTTTTATTTCGCCGCTGGGTTGAACTGCAAGACCCCCAGTGTTGCAGTGTCCACTTGTCAGTCTGCCATTCACAATTTACCACCACATCTGATATGCCTCTTTTAAAAAAAATCTCCATGTCTGATTGGGGTCTAATTTATTTCACAAGCCCTGTAACTATATGTTGAACCACACACGATTGCTGTAGAGCTGCAACGATTAATCGATGAATCAATTAGTCGCCAACGATTTTGATAATCGATGAATCGTTTCAGGTCAGTGTTAAAGAATAAAATGTGGTTCAAGCTTCTTAAATGTTAGTCATTCTGGTGTCTTTACTCTTCTATGATAGTAAACTGAAGATCTGTGGGTGGTGGGATATTAAATTTGACTTTATGTGAGCTTTGGGGAAACACCTATCAACATTTTCCACCCTTTTCTGACACTTTATAGACTAAACAACTAATTGACTCATTGAGTAAATAATCATTGGGTGATTTGATAATGAAAATAACTGTTAGTTGCTGCCGTAGATTGCTATGTTTATTATTGTGGTCACACCACATCATGGTTCCACCCAGTCCACCCTTTCTTTCCTGTTCTGTCTTCTAACTGTTGAGCTCGTCAGTCGCCTGGTAATCGGCAGCAGCCCCATTCTTGTGACTCCTGGTCTCTCGGCAGGCCAATATTTGCAGTTTGTGAGTCAGCATCCTTTTCAAGGTCAACAAGGGGAGCTTGTGTGGTGGTTGTGGTGGAGGAAGAATTAAGCAGTGTTGTAATCCCTCCACTTTCAAAATGCACGCCGAACACGGCCTGTGAGACACGCACGGCCAGTGTCATGTCGTAACAGGCCGAGTAAAGTGACGGGTGCTTTGTGTCCACACACACTCAGAATAAGTCCTTTGTCAGCAGGAAAGGGATCAGTCAGCTGTGGCGGGCTGTTGGTGTTGTGGCACTTGAGGAGTCATCCTAATGTTATGAAGTTCAACTCCTTCCCCCCGGGGGTTTTTTATTGGTCTTATTCACGCAAACACACTTATATACCCTAACTTGAAGTTACACGCACCTTTTTCCGAACAATTTGTACGTTCTCCCGTACCGCCTCATCGACCACGTTGGACTAAGCTCGCTCAGCATGATGTCGAGTACAACAAAATATCAGATAATCAGGCTTATTACTGGTGAGACCCGCTGAACATCTGCCAACAAACAGAATAAATGAGACTTGCTTGTGCCTGTTTTGCGGCATCACAGTAAGAAAAAGAACTTTAGAGCAAAATATGAAGAAGAGTTTACAGTGTTGCTTGTGTGCAACGATAAGAAAACATTTTAGCTGATTGGGTTTTTGTTTTGCTTTTTAGTGGGGGACGAGTGTATTATCTTCTAATTTTTAGAATTGATATAAAACACAAAATACACAGATGAACTCACACAAACAACTTCAAATCCCCTCCCTTTCCCACTTACATCCTAACTGAAAGAGGACCTTACTCAAAAGAATAGGTAGTAGTCTATTAACATTTAAAAAGAAAGAAAAGGGAATAAATAAATTAATATACAAATATATACAACATAAAAAGACGAGATAATGTAAACAATCCTGACTGATTCAGATGAATAGTGGTGTAACAATTCTGATAACATTTTTTTCTTAAATCTGATAGAAGTCTTGGCAAGGTTTCTGTAGAGGTCAAAAAGGATTTTTAGAAAGGTGTTGTATTAATGACTGAGAGTATATGTGATCTACAACTATTGCTTTCCATAATCCAGCTAACTATAAGGAGATGGGGAATCAAACTTCCGTATCATTGCTGTACACTATATGTGCGCTACTGGTTGTAAGATTCCCCAATAAGCAAATTTGAGGATCCAATGGGAAGTTCAACCCTGTAAGTTTAGTCATTCTGGCACAGAAGTCGTACTACAGTTTGTACCGGGTGTAATACGCTACATAGCACACCTAAAACACATATTTGATAACTCAGGTTTATATGGTGTGAAATAGATGTGGTGAAGAAATATAACAGATCAGTCATTTAGCCTACTGTTAAAGAAAACCCTACATTTATTGTCTTGTTTAATTCTTCCACATCCCTCCGTCCTCCGTGTCTATCCGTCTTCCATTATTTGTCAGAGTGAAGGCTAAATCTTCACTAATGCTCAACATCAGAGTTTCACATGAATACAATGTTGTTAACTGTTCTTTCCTCTCTTTCTTGTCCTCGTGTGTGTGTGTGTGTGTGGGTTTAGATCACAGAGCTATGTGGAGCCACTCGGCTGGGTCACTTTGGGCGGAGCCAGTTCTACATCGCTCTGAAGCTCATTGCCATCGCCCAGTCCGGGCTGCCCCTGAGGGTGGAAAGCCTCAACTCGGGTGAGTTAAACCTCATCATTGTTCGGCACCTTTTTAAAAAAAGCGTTTTCTTACTTCAGAATCAAGTATCCAGGTTGGCAAAAATATTGAATATTTTCAAAGTGATAGCTTAATATTTTGAGATGCTCATGGAACAGGAAGAAAGGAGCAGTTGAGAAGATCCTTTACTTTCAAACTCTAAAGAAAGCAGTCTGTGTTACCTAATGAGATCTGGGTATGTGGTTTGTCCAAGTGGTGTTATCGTACCTGACTGTCCAAGATGGCGTGACCCACATCAGCAGTTCCTGTAGTGACAGGTGGAATATGATTCTCATGCTGGTTTTATTTCCTGATTGATTCTAGGTTTTAGAGCACAGCCACAGTGCTGTAACTATTTAGGCTACGTAATCACACTGCTGCTAACAAATCATTTTATTTTAAGCTTATTGGGCCACTCGGCGGTCGTTCATGGCCCGGATGTGGCCCGCCAATCACCAGTTGAATAGGTGGGGTGTAAAGCGTAATATATTTGACAGCGCATTTTTGGTTGCAGTAACATTTGTGTTTCTATGTTACTGTTATTAAGAGCTTGTTTCAACTGGTTTCTATTTAACCTAGCTAAATACAGTGTGTAGTGTAAGCCCTTAAGGGTCTGACTGCTCAGTTGTGTTTTTCTGTGGACGACTTTTCTCAGTAAAGCACAAGCTACTTGTTTTGGCTTGAAATATTGCAACATGAAGTTGCTGAAATGATTTCATAATTTGATAAGCAATATAAGGAAGCACCAAGGCCACTTCCTCAAAGCAAAATGGACATGATGTACAATGTGATGGTCATTACATTGAATTTAAAAAAAAAGAAAGTCTAGGAGAGAGTTAATGCTGTCTCAGCAGTGGATGTAATAAATTAGGTTTATACTTCAGGCTGCAGCTGAGATGCAATTTGGTTTAAATGTTGTGCTGTTGGAGAGCTGGAGGTCACCTTGATCATGCAGGGATGTTGTTGACTAGAAAGTTGTTTTGTCTTCTGTTTTTTTTCCTTTCTTTTATTCAAAAACCATTTCAGGAGCCAAAGCTTTCAAAGGCGAACAGTCAGCATTAAAAAAAAAAAACTGTTTAGCATTCAGAATATGAATATAATGTTTATTCAGTTCCTTTTGTGCTCTCTTCATAGCACACGCTGGTCCTGTGTTTCTGCTGCGTTCATGTAGTTCTGTTGGGCTGCCACACATTGGATCATTTTACTCTGTAGGCGCCTGAAACGTTAGATCATTTATTCAGATGTGTCTTAGTGGGGTTTATATGCATTTTAGTACATTATTCATTTGATGAGCTCAGTAGCTTTTCTCAGTTGTAATTGGTCTGATTGCCTCACCTACATCAGTATAAGTTGACCACTACATTCCCATTTGATTACGGACAATAATGAGAATCCAGTACTACTCATTTATGTCCAGTGCTGTTCATAATAGCAGTCTGGATTTCTAGTTTTACTTTCGGTGCTGCACCTGGCATTGTTGAGTCCATTTTGTTGTTTGGTGCCTTTTTAACCCTCCCAAAAAGTTAACTCATCAGCAAAAAAAACAAAGAAATATTTCCTCTAATCCTGTGAATGACTTCCTGTCTCACCAGCTAAGGTATGTATGACACATCCTTTGCTAAAAACACAAGAGCATGTTATTATCAGTATATATCATGACAGAAACATTAGATGACCTGATGTTTGCCTCAAAATGGTCCAAAGATAGAACCACAGGGAGGGCCTCTTTTTCAGTTGTAGAGTAAGCACTCTGATTAGGTTTGAACGTTTTGGAGAAGTGGGACACTGGGTGTTCTACTCCATCAACACCATCCTGAAGCAAAACAGCTCAATTGCCAGTTTAAATGGCTGATCAAAGTTAGTCGCAGCAGTCACAGGAGCTTTAGTCAGCAGGGCTTTAATCTGCTGTAAAGCATGTTGACAACTGTCAGATCACAAGAACTAAACTTTTGGGCTTTAATAAGTCAGTAAATGCTGCTGCAACTTTAGAGACATTTTTGCAAAACACCCTGTAAAAGCCAGCCAACCCACGGAAGCGGCGCAGGTATCATCTGGAACCAATATTACCAAGTCATCTCAATAGGCTTCACACCGAGAGGCCAGACAGTACAATATCAACCAACCTTTAAAATGTAGCGGACGCATTGTACATCCCCTTGTACAAGGCCATCACTGTGTATTGTAAGAAGTCATCATCAGCTTAGCATGGCCAGTTAACAGGACTTGCCAGTACCATTCAAGCAAATCAAGTGTGCTTATATGTGAGGCACTGCCAGCACGATCATCAACACAATCCTCCATCCTAGGCAAAGGATAAGTGTCAGGTGTTGGTACGTCTTTCATTTTTCCAAAATCAGTACAGATTTATCAGACTTGTCAACCAAGAGACAGGGAGAACTCCGCTAGCTCGAACTGGGCTCAGTAATCTTGTCCTCAACCCCTCTTCTAAAGCGACGAAGACTGTCAAGATTAACATGATGTGCATGCTGTTTAGCCGGTGTGAGTCACCTACATCAATATCATGTTGCAAAACGGTCAGAAAACAGAGCTAAGCGAGCTAAGTTAGAATCAAGCTTTGTTATCCTTTCCGAGTTCTGTAACTTCTTCGGTACCACTACTTTAGACAGAACAACAACGTTCTTCTCATGAAAAATTGGAACAAGGCGAATATTCCTGCTGATATCAGAAACAGATGATTGACGAGATGAAAGCTGAGGATCTTGCAGAGGCACAGCTCCATCAAATGATATTTCCTTTAAAGACAACATGCTTAGTCTCTTCTTTAAACTTTCTTACCTCGAGATCAACATCCTACTCCTTTACATATAACCAACGCAACACGCCCACACCACCTGGCAACAGTCTTTGCCACACCAGAGAACCACCTGGTCCTTTATCAATTGTTTCTTGCCTCGCCTACTGATAGAAATGTCAAAACTTTCTGCAATTAGCGAAGGTTTTCTTTAGTACCTCCTTCCAATTTGTCATGAGTTGGGCTACTAAGAAAATCCTCCAAATTAAACTATTGTAGAGCAAACCAGCCGATTTAGGACGACAATACAGGATCAGTTACTAAAAAAGCAACTCTTGACAACCAAAAGCAGCAAATCTATGAACCTATTACTCAGGACAGCACCCCTACACAACGCTGCTATATAGGTGATATAATATTCCAAAAATAAAACACTAGTGTGATATTATACACACCAAGAGGGGGGGAAAATGCACACACCAACAATCTACCATGCAATGAAAGTGTTATGGCGAAACCAAAATAACACGCACAAGTTAGATATTGTCAAGGGACTACTATGCAAACAAACTGCTAAAGCAAAACAAAGTAACATGCACAGACTAAGTGAGAACATCAAAAGCACCACCCGAAACAGGCAGGACACAACCACAAACTCATATGACAGTAGTCCTAAAGGTTGTGAAACCACATCACCAAACCTACACATGCCCAGAACAGTGTTTGATGAATCCCCAAATATGTTACAGCTACGACAAAGAAACATTTGGCTCAACCTTGTAACCAGCAATATATAAAGAGGCCGCCATACCTGAGAATTAGTTTTAAAGGTCAATGATTTTAAGTTAACCACAACTATGGGAGTCTGGAGGCCCGACCAACAGAACCAAAAGATGGGGGTAATCTGGGCCGACCATACAATGGGCTGCCGCACCCAGAATCCCTCTACTCTAGACACTCTGGGAAGCGTAGGGAACTCATAAGTGAAGTAAAAGCAGGATGAGAGAAAACCAAAGAAATATTTCCTCTAATCCTGAGAATGTATTCCTGTTTCACCAGTTAAGGACCTGCCGCTGCCCAGGTTCGTGGTGGGGAAGAACGAGGCCGAGGCGAGGCACGCCGCTCTCTACCAGGACGCGGACAGTCAGGGGATGTACCCAGCCTCTGCCACCGCAGTAATACCCAGACCGCCAGGCAGGGGTCTCCAGAACAAGAAAGGTCCCCCTCCAACCACCACGCTTCCTGTCCACGAGGTCGTCCAGCCCCTGGCACCCAGCATAGAAACACAGGTGTGTGCAGGCTTCTACTTAAATACTGCTGATTTATTTTTGACTTTTTGATCTTTTTCTTATCCTAACCTTTACTTAAGTAACAAAAAACATTATATACACTCATTTATAGTATCAATAAGGGTATAGAGTTAATCTTAGGGAAGATTAATGAATACAAATATCTTTTATTTTTCCACAATTACTACTGCAATAACTGCATTAAATATGTGTTTACTATTATCTGTCTGTTTTATTATCAGGTTTTATTTCCTCAGACAGCTGGAGGCAGCAGTTACTCGAGATAATGCTGTCGGAATACTTGCTGCGTTTCCTGTGTTTTTTCCTGTTTGTGTTTCATTGCTTGTAGCTCAGATTACTCTCTGAAGTTTGCTGCTGCTGACTTGTCATCAAAAGTGTGTTGCCAGTTATGTATGCAGAGATCTCCCATGAGTCTGTTGTATCTATTGTGAAATTATGTTTTATTTTATTCACAAGCTGCATGATAAGAGATAAAAAATAAAAATAAAAACTTATTGGATTTATTGGCTTTATTTCTCTCAGATGATTGAAATGTGTGTCAGATGAAGATTTTAAATTGTTAAGACATCTATTCTTTTTAAAATCTCCTCTTGTTTATACTCTATGAAACTAATCTGCATACATATTTTGCTTGTTTTGCTTCTGTTTAGCAGCCCGAGCCGACGTCCCCGGTGGTCTCCCCTCACCAGTCGCCCCCCACCTCCCCTCACTCCTGGAGAAAACACAAACGGCAGCACAGCGGAGGGAACGTAGACAGACAGACGGTAGTGGCCGCGACCGGAGCTGTCTGGACGCAGTTCAGAGAACCACAAACGGGTAACACCCTCTGACACGCTGCTGAGTAATAGTTGTTCCTTAATAACATTCATTTCAGGAGGATCTTTTTAGGAATTAAAGCCAATGGAAAGACGCCTCAAGATGAATGATATTTGGCCTCTTTTTTGAGAGAGGGTAATTGAAAAAATGATAAGCTTTTTAGAGGAAAACACATTATCTACAACACTTTGGGGATTATTGCAAGGAGAATGCAGGGTTTCACTTCAGTAAACCACTAATGGTAATAGCAATAACTGGCATAATAAATAAACACAACAGACATTTAACAAAAATTGCTACTTGCAGCTTATACTGTACATACTGTAAATCATGTTTGCTCAATTCAATTCTAGTTGCGGTTTAAATATAGCAAAAAAAAATCTTTGTAATCTCCTCCTAATAACGCTTAGAACACATTTATTTCTTTTACTTGTGTTATAGCACGTTACTGTATGATTTACTGTCCCTGTCCTCCTTCCAGCTCCAGTGTCCGGTGACGGGATGTGGCCTTCGCACTCGCCCCCTCTACCAGGACAGGAAAGTTGGGTCAGTTTCACAGCAGACACCCCGCCATCTAGCACGCTCCCAGCAATGCACCCCTCGTCAGTACAGGTGAGGCAGCCTTGCCTTCGCTTTACGATCTCACTTTTAGGGCCACTTAAAAGTACTGATTATCCCTAATAAACCACTTCTCTTATATTTTGTGGGAAACTCACTTACTGCGGCGTTTTTAGACCTGAATCCGGTTGAATTGGACTCGCTCTGGTGCGTTTGGTTTAGGCAGGTCTGAACACAGCAATCGTACTCTGGTGGGGACCAAAACAACCACAGCAGAAACAAACTCTGGAGCGGTTTGTTTCTGGCAGAAATGTGATCTGACCTCGATCTGACCCAACTACTAGGTGTACTCTGCAAGTTTGCACTAAGCCAGAGAATGAATTGAGGTCTGACTTTGTTCCAAAGTGCAAAACTAAAACCTAAGGTGAGACGGCTTTTAGCTATTATGCTATGTTGGAACAGTCTGCCTGAGGATCTGAGAACAGCTGGAAGTGTAAACTCCAAACCTACCTGTTCAGCCTGGCTTTTGAGTAAGAATGATTTATAGTCTTTTTATTCTATTTTTATTTTATTTATTTTGATGTTTTAAAATTGTGTTTGTACTTTATTTTATGTTATTTTATAATTACTATTATTCTATATTTATATATTCTTATCTTCTTATCAATTTATCAAATCTTTTAAATATTTTTTAACCTAGTTTTTAGATTAGCTAATATTAAACTCTTTCTCTTTTATTTAATTTAACTTTGAACTACATTTACCTGAATGAAAGGTGCTATATAAATAAAGTTTGATTGATTTGATTAGGGCAGCGAATCATTGCATTGCCAAAATCTAACCACCTTCAAGACCTTCTCACTGTGTTTACATTCCCACCATAGAAACATCTGGCCAGTGAGAGGAGTGAATGTTCCTACATAGTTTGTGGTGATGCATTTTGGTTCAATTGGATTTCTGTGTGTGTGAGAAAAGAAACCGCACCATGGAGAAAACACCAAGTTTACCAACTCATCAACTGATTTACACCAGAGAAAACCAATTATGGTTTAAAAAAATGCTGTTAGCCTCAAATTCTTCAGCATGGTTAGCAAAATCTGGACTCTTTATCAAAATAAAAATGCTGATGCGTAATTTTCAGTTAAAATAATAGAATCTGTCTTTGCTCAATCCACATAGAGACATAAAATACAGACTACTGATTGCGCAACAAACGGCTAATCACATGGCAGAAACAGGCTCTGTGGTTGTAAACCGATCACAAACATATGATTACATGTTGCTGAGGAACACATTTCCACCCAGTGATCAAGAGGAGATAATACAATTAGAAGTGAGTATAGATGAACAAGTTACAAGCATGACTGTGCACGACATTATGAGTCTGTCTCTGGTTCATCAACTTCTTTGATCAGATAAAAAACGTCGTCTTACATTGCACACATGAAGCATGACATATTGTGCAAACCACAGCTGTGCCTCAAACGTCAGCTAATGCTTTATATTAGTGCTTTATCTGCAAGAATCAAACTCAAGTAACTTCTGTGACATGGCGCTTGTTTGATTTTAAATTCTTACCGAGCTAAACATGTTAAAAGTTAATGTTTGTATAATGTTGAGCCTCTGTCTATATTTCCTCTAATTATGTGAAGTTTTTAAGCCAATAAAAGTCAAATTAATGAGCATTCTCTGCAGTTTTTCAGTGTTTACAATCCAAACTGAAATAACAGCGAGTAAATCAGGGTTTTATTATAAACAGCTATACTTACTCGTGTATATTGCTTTTTAATCAACGGCGCTTTCTTAAAAGCCTTCTGTGAATGTCCCACGCCGCTTCTCACAGGATAGCACAACGATACGAACGGTGGCCTCGGCGGCGACGACCAACGAGATCCAGCGACAGTCCAGCGGCTGCTACGACGACCCGTGGAAGATCACGGACGAGCAGAGACAGTATTATATAAACCAGTTCAAAACCATCCAGCCAGACCTAACCGGCTTTATACCTGGTAGGAAAATACAAAAAAACAGACACACACAAAACATCAGCTGGTCATTTATTAATCTTCATCTTGTTCGTGTGTTGCAGGTTCAGCAGCAAAAGAATTCTTCACCAAATCAAAACTACCGATTTTAGAGCTGTCACATATTTGGTGAGTCATAGCTGTTCTTACATGTCTATGCTGTCTGCTGATACTGTTATTTTGAAAGTTCAGCACTTTTTTCTATATATAAAATAGATATAGATATGGAGAGCCAGTATAGTACATTTGACATTATGCAAGAACCTGTCAGGATCATCTTTATTCTTTTGGAGTATAAAACAAAACAGACTCAGAAACCGGAAGCATTCCTTTACTTTGTAGTCTCACAACAGCTCTTTCAAAATAAAGTGCTATTAATGTATTAAACGTTGTACCTATCTCCATATGTAATTTAAAATGAAGAAAATGCTCACATTTCTTACATTTGAGAAGTTGTCACCATTAAATATTTAGGATTCTACTTGATAAATAACTTGAAATTATGAATTGAAGATACTAAGTTTCAGTGTCTGATAAAGTTAAACCCTAATTGACCAACCTTCTGTTGTTTTGAAGAGGAATAAATGGATCCTGGATCATTGTACAGTTAATTACTGCCTGTCAACAACAGGCTGTCAGCCATCAGGTTGATTTGCGTAGGAGAGAGCCTCAACTTTGGTTGTCGCAACATGTTGTTGAGCGGAACTGGTAGCTCCTAGTATCACCAGCGTATAACAGCACTGATTGTGACCATGGAGCTCATCTGTTAATACATACAGATGCTTCCTGAACAGGTGTTGAGCTTTAAAACAATGCAGAGATAATAAAGACAGAATGCGCATTGCGCTTTATCCGGACTGCAGACTCACTGTCTAATGTGTGTTTCAAGGGAGCTGTCAGACTTCGATAAAGACGGAGCGCTGACCCTGGACGAGTTCTGTGCCGCCTTCCACCTGGTCGTAGCAAGGAAGAATGGCTATGACCTCCCAGAGAAGCTGCCCGAGAGCCTGATGCCAAAGCTGATTGACCTGGATGACTCAGCAGGTACGCTGCCTCACCCACTCTCTCTCTCTCTCTCTCTCTCTCTCTCTCTCTCTCTCTCTCTCTCTCTCTCTCTCTCTCTCTCTCTCTCTCTCTCTCTCTCTCTCTGATTTCTTCCCTTTTTTTCCCCACCTCAGGCCTCATGAAACCTGTAACATTTCTGATCCCATTTTGATAGGGCATCCAATCATTAGCTCACACTATAAATGTAAATATGACTTATTTAACATCCAGCTTGTTTACTTTAGATATGTTGTAAAAGCAAAGAAAGGCTCATTCGTGGTGTAGACTGAATCTCTAACGCATTATAAATAATTCCTAAGAAGAGCAGACATTGAAATGTGAAAAATGTAAATATTGCTAGTCACGGATTGTCAAATTAAACATACTTATTTGTTTGTTTCTCGTTGAAATTTAGTGAGGATGCCAACAACAACAACAAAAAAGTTTGACTTAAGTATTTTATCCTCTGTAGAACAAGTGGCATTTTTGGACACTGCAGCTTTATTCATGGGCTGCTTACAGAAAGTGTAACTAAGCTGAATGGATGGTGCTCTCACTGACAGCACAGTACTAGTATTTAATGTTTATGAATTAGAAAACAGTCATGAAGTGACAACAGAGCTCTGTACTATCAAATTGAATTTAATTCTCTTTCATTCTAAATACATCGAAAACATTTAAGAACATTTATTTGATGTCTTCCTTTGCTGATTCAGTGACAAAAGTGTTTATTTAGCAGTGGTGAAAACCTTTTAATATACTTTAGATCTGTCATTTGAGCAGAAAATCACCCACAGGAGGAAGTCTTATCCAGCAGCACTAAACCTTAACAAGATGCATTCTTTTCAAATTGGACTGCGACTAATGATGATTCTCATTATTGATTAATCTGCAGATTATTTTCTCAATTAGTCCATTAATCCTTTAGTCTATCAAATGATTAAAAATAGTGAAACAATGGCATTCACAGTTTCTCATCACAGGTGATGTGTTGAACAGGCTTGTACAGTTAAAAAATGTAAATATATTCAATTAACAGACATATATCACAAGAAAATACTGCAAATGTCTACATTTGAGAAGCTGGAACCAGCACATTTTTGACTCTTTTGCTTAATGACTGAAACGATAATCACTTATTAAATATGTAAATGTTTGGTAACCACATTTGAGAGATCATTGCAAAACATATGTATATAAGATTATCGGCCGATATGTTGATATTGGAATTTTTTTTCACCCTAAGATCGGGATCGGCATCGGCCCCAAAAAAATCCAGTATCAGTCGGGCCCTAGTCAAATCCTTGAACATTATGGGCATGACTGTATTTGAGTAGACAGGATTATTTATTATTACTACTGTCTGGGGAAAAAAAGCCATTTGTAATTGTTAGATTTATCAGTTCATGTATCATATTATGTGTGTTTGGTTTATTGTGCAGGACTCTGGTTAACCTGTGTTTAATTGTTTTGTTCACAGAGGTCCCGGAGGAAACTGCTGATGTCGGTTACTCGGCCTCCCCGGTGGAGGTCACCCCCAACAAGTCTCCCTCCATGCCCTCACTCAACCAGGCCTGGCCAGAGATGAACCAGAGCAGCGAGGTTCCGACATGCACACATCACACACATCACACACATCACACACATCACACACACACACACAGTTTATTTATATTTTCACTCATACTTTGAGCTCCATGTGTGTTTTTTTCTTTCTTTCTTTTTGCTGTGTTTGCATTTGATTCATCTTAATTAATTGCTCAGGGTTCAATAAGGTTAAGTTGCTTTTGTTTTTTTTCTTAATCCATCCATCATGATTTGATTGCCACTTCATCTTCTTCATTATCAAACATAATTACTGATAATTCAGCACCTCTTCTCTCACTTCCTGGTGGCAGCAGCTTGCCGCTCTGTATGAAAGTCAGCGATGTTGCTGGATTTTTTTGTTTTTGTTTCCACGCCTGCTGCTGCTGCTTTTGATGATGATGATGATGATGATGATGATGATGTCAGGTCAGCAGTCATCCACCACCGATGACTGATGACGTCACATCACGGCAGCACAGCGGCTCGGACTGATGATGTAAATGTGTGATGTCACTGCACTGGCTGACTGACATGTTTTTTCTCACTGTCTGTCTGTCTCCTGCAGCAGTGGGAGACGTTTAGCGAGCGCTCCTCCAGCTCACAAACTCTGACCCAATTTGACTCTAACATTGCACCAGCTGACCCTGTAAGTCAATCACTTAGTATGCATGGTTTCACCATTAATGAACAGACATTAACCCTCTCTGGATCTCTCTCTCTCTCTCTCTCTCTCTCTCTCTCTCTCTCTCTCTCTCTCTCTCTCTCTCCTCTCTCTCTCTCTCTCTCTCTCTCTCTCTCTCTCTCTCTCTCCCTCTCCCTCTCCCTCTCTCTCTCCATCTCTCTCTCTCTCTCTCTGTCACTCTATCTATGCATGATGATCTTTCAAAGTGCAGTCCGCTGTATCAGCAGTGGCAAGTGTGTGTTGTGATTTGGCTGGCTTAGCTTCTATTGGACATCACCTTTTTTTTCCTACAGTGACATCCACTTTTCAATAGTACACTTTGCAGAATGTGACAGAATATTTCCGTATAGTGGCAATGATGAAAGTACTTTATGTTAAAAAAAAAAAAATTAACTAAAAAAGTGCGATGATGTTGGATCATTGTAGTTGTTTTTATTTATTTGTCCCTCAGGCAGACTTTTGTTTTCCTCTCAGCAGTAAATGACTGTGGAACGGCACCACACAGTTAATCTGCAGCACTGACTACCACTGTTTGAAATTGCTTCTCCCTGCTTTTATAATTCTGGGCAGAAATCCAGAGTGGAAAAAAAAAAATCTTATCAGGTCTGAGCGGGCAGAATCAACAATAATACACAATAGTGACTATAGTGAACCTCCTCTTTCAATATTTTGTTTTCTTTTGTTTTGTCACTCTGTCCGCTTGTAAACAGCCAGTAAAATTAACACATAATGATGTTTATGATACTTTTTCCACCGCATACATGTGCTGCAACCAAACAGCCCACCAGTTCAACAACTTTATCATTATAGCCTTGTAGTCTTGTTAAAAGCATTTAAAAACACTGCCCACGTATGACACAGTCTACTGCTAAAATTAGAATACTTAGCAATAAGAATACTGCACAATGTCACTATTATGTACGTCTAATAATGAAAGGGTGTGTCTTCAGGTGATTCTTCAGTGTGTTGGAGTTTGATGCACCAGGCAGTGCTGTTATGTATCAGACCATGTCAAGTAGTTATGTAGACAAGATGAGACAAAGTAAACTGATGAGGTAGGCCTTACATGATTAGTCAATTAATCAGTTGAGTAATTTCTAAGAGAAAATGCCAAAATTGTCTCGCTCCGATTGAGAAAATGAACGACAGATAAATCAACAGTTACAGCCCTATTGTGGTCCACAAATCATTCCTCCTTTTGGGGAAACTTGTCCATCTCCCTTCATCAATCTGTCTGTCTCACTTCCCATCTCTCTCTTTTTTTTCCCTCTCTCTATGTCTTTCCTCCAGGACACCGCCATCGTCCACCCAGTTCCCATCCGGATGACGCCCAGTAAGATCCACATGCAGGAAATGGAGCTGAAGAGGACTGGCAGCGGTGAGACAGCCTCTGGCCGCATGGCTGACTGTCCACATCATCATTTACAACTAAATGAATCACACTCGTTGTGTGTGTTTGGACAAACGGCTTCTGTCACTGTTCTTGTGTGCAGCTATAAACTCATAAAACAGGATTTTCCAGAGATGAATCCATTGGTTTTTAGGGATGTTGTTGAAAGATGCTTGAAAATGTGTGTGGGATTTAAAAACACTTGCTTTAGAAGCCACACTGAAAGAGGATCCACCTGTGTAGCAGAGGACAGATGTGAAAACATGTTTGGTCTGACAGTACAGTCAATTCAGGAGCGCATGTTGATGCTAACAACATTGTGTGCCTTTGACTCATAAACATCAGGCAGGATTTTTTTAAATCTTTAATATGCTGTAGCTCAGGCTTATTAGCTGCAACTGAAGCTACTTTGAGCTCACACTGATAATATGACTTGCAAATTGTTAATTAACATAACTGGCTGCAGTATTTGACTTCCCTGTTATTTCTCAAATCCTCAGACCACAAACCACCCAACCAGTCCACTGCTGGCCAAACCTCCAGAACTTTCCGAAGAAGCCAACATACCTGCAGCCATGTTTGTACCTGCCAACACTGTAGGTGAGTAAACAATGAGCTGATGTACAAGAGCACTCATGATGAAGTCAAGATTTACTTCCATATGTGCAAGCTGTTTAGACACTTTCCAAAAAAAACCTTTAAATTGTAAATTGGGTTTATTTTCATCAGTGTGGCTGAAGTGAATAAATTGGCACCACTACTGTTAACAAGTCAGTTTTATTTGTATAACCCAATGTCAGAAATTAAGAGATTAGACTCATGTGGGCTTTACATTCTGCACACTGTACAAGATCGTTTGTCCTTATCCCCTTGATTTGAATAAGGAAAAACTCCCTTTAAAAAAACCTTTTAACAGGGAAATAATGGAAGAAAGAGTATGTTTGAGCACATTTAGCAGCATGATACAGAAAGATTTTGTCTATGAGAGCTTCACATGTCAGAAGAAATTTGATTAAAGTTTGTGCTGTTCTTTTCAGATGAGTCATAAATATTTGTAATGAATATAATAAACACTCGGTGTTGTCATCATGTTGATACTGTATTTCTACTTGTGGATGGGTCATTAATTATTTACATATATGTACTTTGACCATGTTTTAATAGGCTTGTTTTTTTCTCTATTAAGGTGATGGTTACAGCAGCTCTGACTCCTTCACCTCAGACCAGGAGCCAATCACAAGACAAAGGTTAGTGGCTGTAGTTTGATGTCATTTATGTTTTTTTTTCTCCATATTTTTGTAGGACAAGTGTTTTAGATATGTCAGCCAATCACTATATTTTATATATTGTTTTTGGAGTTTTTTGATTTCTCTTATTGATTTACAGCTCATACAATGTTTTGTTCTTCTCACAGTTATCAGTGGCTTTTAAGCTTTATTTTATTGTTCTCAAAATGACATTGTGGAATGTATGTTTTGTGCCATCTGAGCATGATTACAACAAAACAAAATAGAGTCCTCAAAACAAAAAAGAGTGAGAAAGAGACAACAAAGCAACATAGGACGTAACCTGGGCACCAGTTTCCCTCTTAATCCCACAGAATATATACATATTACATTGATAGGCTGTGACACATGGTGAACGTAAGACGTCTCAACACCCGATTAGCGTATCTTCAGTAGATAGTACCTTTTACTGTCTTTCCACTTGGATTAACACACATTCTGATTGCTCACAGTTGGTGTAAAAATGTGTACTCTATCTGAGAAACATGAATATTTGTGTTCAGGTCTCAGTCGGGGACGTCTCCAGAAGCTCTAAAAGTGACAGCCCCGCCTCCCCCTCCACCACGGCCTCACCCCTCTCATTCCCGCTCCTCGTCTCTGGACATGAACCGCACCTTCTCCGCCGTAAACTGCCGCCGGACAACAGCAACCCTCTACGATAGCTTACCCCGCCCGCTGTGCCTCCTCGACCGCTCCCCTACACAGGTGAGAGAGGAAACGGAGAGGAAAAAGTCATCTTACATTCACACTCAACTCGTAAACTCGCAGCAATGATGCATTCAGGTACAGAAGGTTGAAAGTGAATTATCTTGACAGTCTAAAGGCCTTCAGTCTACTCTGTCCTCTCTTTTAGACATCAGCACCACACACTGGGCATCGTGTGGAGACTGAAGGCGCACCCGGAGGCGGCGCCGCCCTCACCACCACCTCTCCCCAGCAGATCCCCCAGCAGCCCAATTTTGCCGACTTCAGTCAGTTTCAGGCTTCGCTGCATCCGAACAGCCTTCCAGCCTGCCGGAGGTCGACAAACACAGCGAGCCCGGACAGGTAGGTGCTTACCTGAAGTGTTTGCCTCTACTTCTACGCTGTTGATGGCAAACATTCACTGATTTATTGATAACTCTGCAAACTACTTGCTAGGATGAAATTATAGGGATAAATGTTCTGCCATTTATCATTCAGCAGAAGAGATTGAAGGCTACTGAAAAGAAATCTGGCAATATAAAGGGATGATAAAATATTATGTCATTAAGCTTCATGTCCATTATAGTTACGCAATGGATTACAGGTTTTTTTTCCATCAAGAAAACAAACTGAGGACCTTGGTGGAACACAAATGGTTGAACACAATTAAAGATTAGATCACAATACAGTAACTTTAAAAGTGTGATCTCACTAAAACAATATGAGTCGTAGCAATATAATGTAAAAGCCAAAAACAGTTGTGCATTGGACACTAAACTAAGTGTGGTGGTCATTTGATTTGTCAGGTGATTTTCTGTATGTCTTCAACAAATCTGATGGGGTCTTTGGAGTCATTTCTAAACAAACTACCATGACCAATTTTTTTGTGATGAAGGAGCACGTCATCTATTGCAGTAATTTGGGTTATTTTTGGACAAAGACAGAGGTCTGTGTCAGGTTTAGAATACTCACACAATACTTCATTTCACACAAGTTCATTTTTTTGGGTTTGTTGACAATAAGTACAATTGCCGGCCTTATCCTTTAAGCTCCAATATGAATCTCACCAATTCACACAATTCTTCACACAAAAATCATGATTCTGTATCTGACTGACAGAAGTCATAGTCTGGAGGGTTATTAAGTGCAGAGTTGAGAGTTTACAATGTCATGTCTTTTTCTTGTTGGGTCCACAGGTGGAAAAGACATCGGAGGGCGCCGGCCCTTTGAGAACAGTGAAGAGTGATAGCCAAGCAGATGAAAGAACTTCAGCCACTGTCAATTCTGTATGTCACCATCCAAAAACACAGACACAGATGAGAACTTGTAACAGAGGATAAAAGAAAAATGACAGTTTCGTCTTGCGTTTGTTTTTTGTTTTTTTCAGGTGAAGGGCTCGTCCGGCCCGCTAGCTCCTCCCCCGAAACCTGTGCGTCGGAGGTTGAAGTCCGAAGACGAGCTACGACCAGAAGACGAGCAGCACGGTCCTCAGAAATCAAACGTCATAGCTGCTGTCCTGGCCACTCAGCCTTCCATCCCCAGGTAGAAAACTGGTGCTGGTTTAATGAGAGTTTGTTCATCATTAGCATCCGTATTTGTGTGTGAAAGACGTGTGTGTGTGTGTGTGTGTGTGTCCTCAGGTCGGTAGGAAAAGACAAAAAGGCGATTCAAGCTTCAATCAGAAGAAACAAGGAGACAAACACAGTGTTGGCACGACTTAATAGTGAACTGCAGCAGCAATTGAAGGTATGGAGATTATACCCAAAAAATGCTTTCGGTCTCTTTGTTGCTTCTTTGGCAAAATATAAAATAAAATAAAAAAGTCACTCATGATTTTTTTTTTTTTTTTTTCTTTAGGACCTGCTTGAAGAGAGGATATCTCTGGAAGTCCAGCTGGAGCAGCTCAGACCTTTCTCTCATCTTTAACCAACAATGAGGAGACTGTGTAGTTCATCTGAAGCAAAGCTGGGCCCTCCGTAGGACTCCCCTCCCCCCTCCTTTTCCTCCCTCCTCCATCCCTCCCTCCCTCCCTACCTCCTTCCATCATCCCGGCTTCCCCCCGGAGGCTCCGACCTGCCGCCGGCCGTTCCGTTAAAACTCTCTCGCTAAATCGAATACTTATCAATCGTCGACCCCCGAAGGACCGAGAGAACAGTCTTACCACAGGGGGAGGGGGGGGGAGCGAAAGGAGTGTGGGCAGGAAAGTGGGGGGGCAGGGGTTGACTTTTACAAACTGGCACTTTTCGATTATTCTCTAAAGAGACGTGAAGGCGAGGACGACAGCTGTCTGAGAAATGGTGAGGAGCGGCGGACAAGATGCTCCTACTGCGAGTTTGGTCTGAAGACAAAAAAACGCTGGTGTCTGATTACTTTACTCTCTGAGTGACTGAAGAAGAGACGCGGAGTGTGTGTGTGGGTGGGTGTGACCGTTACTGTGTTTGTGCTCCTGTTAAGTGACTTACTTGAGGCTAGCACCAGTATGGTTGTTCTCTCTTAGGCGGGGCAGAAACAATGTCACACCAAACTCCTGTTTTAAAAAAGGGCTTGTTGGGTAACTTTAAAGGGGCAGTTTAACTTTTTGGGAAATATACTTACTGAGAGTTAAAGAAGAGAAGCTCGGTGTCACTTTCATGTGCTTTAATTGTAGTTTGAATGAGATTAGCCTTAGTTGTATTTTGTTTGTTTTAATCCGTACAGAAGAAGTATAAAAACGACAATTTGTGGCTTTACAGGCAAAGCGGTGTTGATCTTCTAGTTTATCTCTCGGAAAAGAAAGTATTTTTCCAAATTGTCTTAGTGTTCCTTTAATCTTCTTCTCATAAACAGCTATTTTAAAACTGGACAAGAATCGTGGGATCATAAGAGACATGTTACAACACATATTAAAACACTTGGAAAACAGAACCAGGTATCTGCTTTTGCCACTGAGCAAAGAAACACTAAAACAGCCTTTTTTTTAATGGAGTTTGGTGTGGACGGTCTCTCTCTATTAGAGCGAATATACCGGGCTATTTCTGGACAGGACTATTGTATGCGTGTGTGTGTGTTTGTGCAAGGCCTTTATTGGCCCAATCATCACGGTGAAGGCCTTTCGACTCATCCTGTGACATGAATTCAGCCCACCTCCCTCTTAATACTCCCCACAACCCCCCTCTTGAAGTCTACGTGATTGTGTGTGTGTGTGTGTGTGTGTGTGTGTGCGCATTTGACGGCATCATGCAGTGAACGAATGCACTTTGTCGTCTTTTCTCTATATGTGTGAGTGTGTTTTTTTTTCCTTCATGTTACAGTGTTTGGGGATTAATGTGACTGAATGGTTTAATCTTATGCCAAAATGACTGAACTCTCACTCTGCTCTCTCGCCTCTACTTGAGCTGTGTTTAAAAAAAAAAAAAAAAAGAAAAAGAAAAATGCAACTTCTTTTTCATTTCGTACAGGTTTTTTTTTCCTCCATTTTTTTCTCTTTTCCCTCCCAAACACAGCTGTGGATCAACATTTCAGCTTTTCTTTAAAAAAAAAAACAAAAAACTCTCATTCTCAATTGCAGTGGTTATTAACTCCACCTGTACAGAGAGGAAAAAAAAAAGAAGCAAAACAAGACGTTCACTTGAAGGTTTGAAAGGTATTTCAGCTGCTCGACTGCAGGAGGCGGCATTTATGTGTGTTGCTGATCAGGGAGAAGTTTTTTTTTCTTTTTTTTTCTTTTTTTTTTCTTTTTTTTTCTTTTTCTTTCCCGGTCGGCAAACACGTGCACAGATCCAAACTGATGGTGCGGATAGAGTTTCCATCCTCCAGTCGGACAGTCAGCACTATGCAAGTACGGGGCGCTACATCTCCACAGACCAACTGTACTTAGCTGTTTGTACTATGATAGTAGCAACTGTGTGCAACAGTATACTCTGTTTCTTTTTGTATCTTAGATCTTCCAGAACACCATCTACTGTATGTTTGTGATTCATTTTGCCTTTTATTTAGTTTTTTTTGTTTTTGTTGGTACTGACAAGCAGTTTATTTCCCGCCCCCTTCTCCCCAGTCCCGGCTCCAGAGGGAAGTTAACTCCAGATCAGTGTTGCATCAGGGCACCCCGAAATCTACAAGATATATGTATATATCTATGTATATAGATATATATATATATATATATGACCCTTTCTGGGTGTAGATGAAGTTGAACAGGATTAAAGTCGGAGACCAGTCAGTAGAATGGGAGACCTGAATGACCCAACTGCACTTTGAACTTAAACCCACTTCTTATTTCTTTTCTTTTTTTTGTATTTTTTTTTTGTTACGTTTTTTTTCTTTTCTTTCTTTTAACCTGCATGTTTGTTCTTGTCTTTTGCATATATTTAAAACAAAAAAAGTAGATGCTTTAAAGAAGAAGAAGAAAAAACAAAAAAGGAACCACTCGAGTTTAATTTCTTCAGTACAACCTGGAAACTAATATGTTTGTGCCAGTGCCCTAAAATATCCTGTCCTGTTTGGTATGTTTGTTTTTTTGTTTTTTAATTTTCTGTTTGGTCCCCCCGCCCCCCGAGCTTCCTGTGTGTTTGTGAAGAATCCGTCTTCTAAAGCCTTACTACACCCCCTCCCCCACCCCACACCCCCTCCAGGACTGGCGTTCAGGTTTCCACGGTGGCTGACTGACCTCTCTTCCTTGTTGTATCAAGGCTCGCCTTCTTTTTTCTGCTGTTAAGAACGATGATGTATTTGCTGTGAGCGTGTGTGTGCCTGTGTGTGTGCCTGTGTGTGCGTGTGTGTGTTATATCGTTTCCAGACCTGGATCTAATACCATTTAAAACCCTGTTAAATACCATCATGTGGGATTGATTTATGTTTGCTAGCACAACAGCACCCCCCCCCCCCCCCCCCCCCCCCCCCCCCCCCCCATCCTTAAAACCCAAATGGCAATCCAGGCAGGCAGAAGCAATCAGTCGTAACAAAGTCTTTGATGGGATTTTGAATGCTATTTGCTCCCAGATCTGTGTTGTATATTGTATATGATACACACTTTTGGACTCATATGTAAATTTGCATTAATTGCTGACTAACAGCGAAATAATATTCTATTTAATTCCTTCTCTCTTGGCTGTGGGATCCTAGATGTTTAACTGCATGGATGTACTGTATCTCTGCAGAGTCAACTAGCAGCTGTGTGATTTTTACACAAAAATAAAAACGGCACAATATTTTAAACACCGACTTCTTTCCTGTTTGTTTGGGAACTGGGTTCATATTTCTCAAATGCCTCAGAATTACACTAAAGCATGCTAGTTAGCTAGGGGATCAACCTTTCAGAGCAACACATTATCACATGATTAATTATCAAAACAACATACTACATACAATTCCTCTACTGTATATACTATGAAAATCAATCATTTTTGTTTGTAAGTTCTTTATGGAGCTGTTTCACCACCACTCATAATTTATTCGAGTATTTTTCTTTGCAGACTGTAGAAGCCTATATGTGATAAATGTGAAAATGTTAAGTCTGCATTGGAGGTTAAGGTATTATGCTAATACATAAATACAGTCTAATACTGTATATTCATACAAAAGAAAACCAAACCTGAGCAGGGAGGAAATTCATAGGTCAAGGCTCTCCAGTTAATGAAACGCATCATCTGCCAATAGGCTATCTTTAATACATTTGCAGAACTTTGTAAATCATTACTGTTATTATGGGTTACTGTGTGTAGTCAAAAAAGACAATCATCATCATCATCCATTTGAAATAATATCTATAACACAAGAAAGTGCGCAGAAGTGAAGGGGTGGGAATACTTTTTGAAGCACTATATTTTTCTGTCATTCCAAAACAGGTCTCAGATGATCATCTAAAATCTTCTCTTAATCAATTCAGGAGACCTCTTGACCTCTCTAAATAGCATTTTTAGCTCAAAAGACACATGATAGACAGCTTTGCAAGTAGATTTTTACTTTTGTCTTTGTCTAACATCATACTTTTAATGGTCTGATAAATACAGGTCTTGGCCACAGAGTATATTGATCCATATATGAAAAATGATTCATTCATCAAGGGTGTTAATCACTTTTAAATACACAAATTCAGGGTAACAGTCTATAGAAATGAAAGACAGATTAGGTTTGAGCAGTTTTATTAATCTCTATGTATTACTTCATTGCATGGCTGTTGTACAAAGGGGCTCAAAGCAATCCTGAACAAGAAACCTCAAAACATTTTCACTTATCCCAACTTTAATCAGTGATTTCTTTTAACCCAGTTAATGAACCACTTCCACCGACTCAAATAATTAATATCAGAGATCTGCAGAAGGGTTAATCAGGTGATTAAAGTAAGTGAAACAGACAAAATAAACTTGCTCTAACTTTAGTTTCCTATAAATCTTTGCAACAAATCAAATCTTTATTGAATTGTGATGAAGTTTAATCTGCATGTGTTAGTTACATCAATGTTTAACTAAAACCCTTATGTACTTAACCCTTTTGTGCCCAGCTTACATATGATATAAGACCTACATGTGGTATGAAGTACTACAGACATGAGTACATCTACTAAATATCTTCTCTTACAGCAGGACAAAGAGCTCTAATGTAACAATATAAATCTCTGAGGTTAAACTGTAAAAGCAGGACTTGGAAAGAGGGTTTACAACAGAATCAGTGGGTTGGCTTTGGGGTTTCCAGGTATGTTTTGATGTAGATGAATCCAGAACATTCTCTTGTCAGCTGACAGTGGATGTTGAGCTGCAAATCCAACTTTATTTGACCACACTGGGGGAAAAAACAAACCAACATATGGAGATCAGAATTGGGAAAGGATGCTCTTCCTCTCAGCTGAATCAGAGTAGACTCTAAACACATTAACCAACAGTATGAACACATATATTGGTAAAACATATTGGTTAAATCTTTACAAATGATTAAATTAGCTGCTGGACACTCACACGCTGGTTTCCTTGTAGCGGTCCAGAGCCTTCTGGGCCACCACCTCTGAGAACTTGGAGTCGGTCCAGGGAATGTCACCTGGCACGCTGAAGTCCATGGGTGGTGAGTCGAAGAGCTGCACGGATACTCTGGTGTCTCCTGGCGTTGTTTCCTCACCAGCCTGCTCGCCGTCCTTGCAAATCACCTACATTACAGAAAAGAAAGGTTCAGCTGCATTTCCTAGACAGTTTTTCTGCATATAGTCAACATACATGTATTTACATATCCTGTATACATGCAGATATAGTGGGAAGATAATGGCTTGTACAACTCAAAATTTGCTTCTGTACTTTTTAATACCATGAAATCCAATTTGCAAGGTGGTGGTCAGGCTAAAAGTAAGGTTCAAGGTTGCCTATATTGTCTCCAAACAGAAAAAAAGGCCTTGGATTAAAGAAGTTCTTGCATAGAAAAGAACCTGTGCGTTGGATTTAATGGGATCTAGTGGTAAGGTTGTGGATAGCAACCAATGAATACTCCTCCCCTTACAAGCTTGTAGGAGAACCTAAGGTGGTTGAGAAACTGTTCTGGGCTACCATAGAAACATGGCAACATGGTGGGCTCCATGGAAGAGGACCATTCCCAATGTAGATATAAAGGGCTCATTCTAAGGCAACAAAAACACGATGATTTTATTTGGCTGATTTTGGTACAGTACAGAGCAACAGATTCAGACGGCCTACAGTACATACTGTCTGAACTTGGAAGATGTTGTCCTTTGAGTTGGTGTTGTTGGCCAGAGACGACACCCAGCCGAACTGCCTGTTGAACAGGTCCAGCATGGAGGAGGTGTTGAACATCTGCTCCTCGAACCTCTTCAGGAGGGTGTTGTACTGATGGGTAAAGCGCTCAGCCATGGCCAGCGCCTCCTCCAGCTTCTCCTTCACGGGGCCCTCGAGAGGTTTCTTACCAGAGCAATCTGTGTAGAAAATAGGCAGAAGACAAACGTATGTCATCATAGCTTATTTGCTTTCTTTACGACAGTGAGATGACAAACTTGGTACCTCTCTTATGAGGAATTGATGTTCTCACCAAGAAAAACGCTTTATCAGGTTTTCCAAAATATTAAACTTTTTTTAGTCAAAGCTAAAGCTAGCAATGTGGCTTTGTAAAGGGCAATGTTGGTCTATCGGTTAGTCCAATCATAAATAGCTCAACAGTAATGGGTTGGATTGCTATAAAATATTGCTCAGACATTCATGATGCTCAAGAGGATGAATCCTAATGACATACCCTGACTTTTCCTCTAGCGCCATCATCAGGTCAAAATTTTAATTTATCAAGCACTTGTGTTTACAATGAGATACCTACGAAACATTTAAATTTGTGTCATATAACTTTGTGTCAGTACTAATTAGCAAATGTTATCACGCTAACATGCTAAACTAACATAATGAACATAGTAACATTAGATATGCTATCAGAGCATTTGAGCATTGTTGTCGTGAGCATGTTAGCATGACTGTTGGCCAAACCAACCATTCAAAACTGTTAGTCACACTTATTTTACCAAAACTCAGTCCTTACAGGAGTTCACACAGTTTGTTTTGATTATTGCTGCCAAAAATACTTGCAAACATCATGTGGGAGTGTTTGAATTGTTTGGATAGGTTTATGGCTGTCTTTTTTGTTAGCAGGTGATATATGCCAGTCTTAGACCTGAATGTGAGCCTGTATCCTTGCTGAATATGCACTGCGATGGCCTAAATTACCACGACACAAAATGCAACAAATGAAATGGAGTGGAAATCTTAAGAGGTCTGTTGATCATTTCAAGTGGAAAAGCTATAATGATTTAGCATAATTGCAAGCTCTTGCAAATATGGTGGAGACTGCTTGAATTTGCTTGCATACATATTTTAGGATTTAAATATAGATGCTTGTAACTCCAATAACCTGGGACATCCTCCTGCTGCGAAATCAATATGAGCCTCTCTTTCCAAATGTCTCTCTGTCTATTCAGAGCCTTGTCCTGTTTGTTCATTGCAGGGGAACAAAAGCATCACCAAAGGAGGAGATTACATAATTAAATTGCCCTCTCGCTCTCTCTCTGTATCCCCTGGCCATTCATTTGAAGCCTGTCCTGTTTTCAGCATCATCATAAATCCCAATTGTGTTAATAAAAACATCTCTCGGTCATCATACAGATGACATCTTATGTCATAAAATTGATTGAATTATTTAGGTGCAATATTCCTATTACATTATTTATTGTGTTGCATTATTCTGGTTATTTTTGCTGCCTATATGTAACACATTTTCAAACTTTTGTAGTTTTTTTTTAAAAAGTCTATACCATCATCATGACTATCATTACATCTTTATTGAATACCTGTTTATATTTAATTGATTCCTAGCTGAGTTTTGTTCACAAAAGAAAGACTTCACCAGAGTCATCGTACCAATATGTTGGATCTCTTTGCACTTCTCACACTCCCCACGGAACTTGATGCAGCCGGCTGAGTTGCGGCGAATCTCTCTGCAGGTCATCTTGCCGTTGCCAAAAGGTTTGGTGATGATGACGTCCTCATTCACACTGCCATCTGCGACAAGACACACACACACACAGTTAACAACATGTCTGATTCCAAATCAAAACTTTGTGTTAATTTTAAGTCTTCATTTATGGTTTGAAAGTAACTGAAAATAACAGTAACTGAGCAGATTTGTGTAACAGAACTTTCCTCTCCCATTAATCATCTCACAACCCCTCAGATTTATCTAGTGATCCTTTGGAGGGACCCCTACGTTGGGAACCACTAGATTACACTAGCGTACTGTATATAAAGTAATTCACACCAGCTCCACCTCCAGCAACTACAACCATTGACAGTATATAAAGATAAACACTTATTAAATGAAACTTGATGATTTTAATTCATTTCTTCACTAAAACTTTTATTCTTGTACTTTATCTCTTATTCTATTTTTAGCCTATTTTTATTTTCGGTTCTCATAAGTCTTTAATAACTATTTTTAATTGTATTTAAATATCTGATAATGTGTTTCCATTGCATTTAAAAAATGTGAAGCACCTTGAATTACCTTGAAATGTGCTATACAACTAAACCTGCTTTGCTATAAGTCAGATTTTTCATGTTGGACTTTGTTGAACTTGTAAAGGATTATTTTTTACATTTCTGTCCTGGTTGTTTTACTCAAATGATCTGAATATTTCTGGTTGTGATTGAGGTAGAAGATGTTAGAAAACGTACTATCATTAGGAATTGTGTCAGTGTCGAGGTCCATCATGGAACCCACGGAGCCGAAGAAGTTCCTGCCCATGCCCATCATGGGTGAGAACAAATTCTGGAAGCCGTGGAAAGGCTCGTGGAAGACTGTGCGGATGCTTCTTCTCCGGCGATTGTAGGGGCTGAAGAGACTAAAGAAACTTGGAGAGCTGTAGTGTACACTATCAGCCACCTGAGGAGCACAAAGGACAATCAATACATCACAGTAAATATGTATCTGTAAGTCTAGTGTTTATTCTTTCAGTCTCCAGGTGAACAGTACCTTCATACTGTCTGAAAATATGCTCTCAACTCCGTCGGCCATCTCTGTGTATTTCGCCTCCAGGTCCGTGAATTCTTTGCTTTGTCGTTGTCCTTCCTGCTCCAGGTCGCCTATCTTCTCCCCGTTGATCCAGATGGAGAAGGGAGAGGTTCGGTTCAGCACGTCCTCCAACTACAGAGAAAGGCAGAATTTGATATTTTCATTTCTAAATGTCAATCCACTGCTGATAAATATTCATACTTTGCTCTTTCTTTGCTTACTGCCACATCAGAAGGGTGAAGAAGATGAAGAGGATGAACGGGGAAAAGAGGCGGGTTTAGAGGGAGTAATCTGTGTTTCATTTTGAATCTTGCAGCCTCATTAAAGTCCTTGGGAGTAGAAAAAAAAATCCCCCCTAGAGATGTAGATAAAGTTAACTCACTACTTTGAAGAGAGGAACATTGGGTTCACACTCTCATTGCAATTGAACCCTTTGTCCTCAAAGAAGAGCTAAATCTGTCATGCTTCCTCTAATGTATGATATATGGTTGCTGCAGAACATGCATCTCTTGAAATATAGACATATTCCTGTTTTACTGTCTTGTTTTTAATGTATGGATGTGACACCTGGATATCTGGTAATCCCTGCCCCTACATCCATTATCCAATAAGGTTGAATTCCTGATCCACCTTCTACCCATTGACAAATGTACACCTGTCCTTGGCTGGCTGTGTTTGCTTTTGTCTTCCTTGGACTCTGATGAACACACAGTACAATCGAAACATTGGTCTATTTGCACTATAAAGGCTGCAAGTTAATCATTGTGCTCCAGTCTTTTGTCTTTTGAGTATTCTAACATCTCTGCATGTTTTTGGGGTAAAAATATATTTTTAAATCTATAATTATAATGCCAATACTTAAAAGACGCTAGACAGTAAGTAAGGCAGTAAAGTAAATAAATACTATTGGTCTTTTATAAGATTTTGTTATGCTACCATTAATATAGAGATCACAGACATCATACTTTATAAAGATACAGTATACATATAAACATTTTAAAGTTATTTTTTAACTTTGTGCCCACACCCACTTCTGAGACCAAGTCTACACCTTAGTTGCATTTTATTGTTATAAAGACAGGACACTAAATCTTTCTTTTCAGTCCAAAGTTTAAGATACCAATACATCATTTCATTGTATGTTTGTGTGATCTTTAAACAAATATCACAACATGCGTCACAGTCCCTTCAGTTGAATGGATTCCTGTTGAGAATCAGCAGTATACTGTAACTGCATTACATCCATTATATCAGATCACAATGACACAAATCTGGATTATAATAAAATCACCAATAGCCAGCATCACATTTAATCCAGTGTGTGTACATGTGAGTGTCTGACCTGGCGTCCCACCAGTCCAGATCCGCTGCTGCATGTCCTTGAGTAGTACTTGATGCAGGTGTTCTTCAGACAGGGCTTACACTCCTCCCACAGAGCCTTCATGGTGTCGTTACAAACCTCCTCCTCCTGCTCCAGCTTGGCTTCCATCTCCTGAGCAGCACGCATCGAATCCTGCAGCCAGACAGAGACGAGGATTAAAAAGGGAAATCGTCATAAACTGATCACTGTTTTCATTGTTGTGCAGTCTGGTGATCAGTGACGCAGTGTTGATTTGTGTTGATTAAGATTACAACAAATCTTTGAAGGATATTTTGCCTTTATTTGTTTCAATGCTAATAAACTGAACAAAGGAAAAGGAGAAAAAGGATGTTTCATCCTGCAAGGAATCCACGAGAACAAAAAAGAGGCTTTAAAAAGTAGCACCCCTATCAGTTTGCATCACTCTCATGTCTCTACCTCTTTCTGCTGCTTGGTTTTCTCCAGAGCATCCAGAAACATCTTGTGGTCTTCTGAAGATTTCTGCATCACAGTCTTCATCTCCTTCACCCCATTAATGGCATTTTCAATCTGTTCATCCAGATATTTTTCTCCCTGCTCTGAAATCCCTGTGAAGGACAAACATATAACATGGATTTTCATGCAAAATACAATGTCATGTATTGCTCCTGTGTTTTCTGTCATCAACTAATATGTAAAATGTATACGATTTGCTAATTTCTGACAGAGTAAGCTGACTCTATCTTAACTTTTAAAGGGTGTTTTCACAGTTTTCTGATGCTTCACCTACACAGAGACATGCAGTGAAACTTACTGGTGAGATCCTCTTTCGATGGGGGGAGGACACAGTTGACTGAGGCCAGAATGAAAGCAAACACAGTCAAAGACTTTAGCCCCTTCTTCTTCTTCATCATCATCATCATCATTAACATCCTCTCTGACTATTACTGGGCCAGCAGGCAATGACAAGAAATCCCTGGAGAAATGAAAGACATGGTTAAATGTGTTGTAATGTTGTTGTAATGCATCTCCATCGCCACTAGAGGGCGACACAAACTGTACAGAATAACAGGCAGAGAGGTACGCAGTAAAAAAATGAACACACTTGCTCAGCAGGTTTCCACCCTCCCACAGCATAACATAAAAATAACCACACTAATCAATTTATATAAATTATTCAAAGCCTCTTCAATGCATCATGTTCCTCATCTCCAGTTTCAATCTTTAAAACAGAAAGTGGGGACATCATCACCAAACTGACCTTGGATCAGTTTGGTGATGATGAAAATCATTACATAAAGGGAACAGCAGGCCCTTTCTCTGTTTAAACATTTCTCTGACGTGTGCTTGGTCAGCTGCCCGTGTATTGAAACAATGTCAGATTCAACAAAGGCCGACTGTGGCTCCTGATTTTTTTTTCTCCCTTCTTCCTCACACATAGAAGATAGAGAGTGATAGAGTGATGAGTGACACGGAGAGAAAGTCATGAGACAGACATCAGCCTCCTCTTCCTTCTGCGCAGCTTCTCTCGTGCAGCACATATCTCTTTCTCTGTGAGTCTAATCTCTGTTGATTATTTCCGCAGCCACCTTTAATCCTCCGTTTTCTTCTAAACACAGAACAGATGGTTTTAAATGAACCGATCTACCATTTTGAAGCAGAGTAATGACATGTATACATATATAAGAGAGCTGGTCACTTTATACTATACTACAGGCTAAACATATTAGGATCTAAGTGTTTGTTACACGTCTTATTCCAAAATCAATGACATTAATCTGCGTGAGCTTCAAGAGCATTAGTGAGGTTGACCACAGATGTTCTGTGATAATGTCTGACTCTTTGTAGGTCACCCCAGTTTTTCCTCAAGAAACCATTTCTTCACTTCTTCGCGGACCTTGCTTTGTGCACAGGAGCACTGCCATATTAGAAGAAGAAAGACTTTTTCTCCAAAGTGTTTCCACAAACTTGTAACCACATTACTGTCATGCACTGGTTGACATGTTCCTTCGCCACGAAGATTACGACCAACGTAGTTTGTTTTCAGTCTCAGGAGAGTAGTTTCATGTACGGAACTGCTGTTGTGCTGCACATCTCTTCCGTATTAAGTCTAGATATTGTGATATGTAGCACAACAAGCAAGCGAAAATCCAGCCTGTGTCTGCCTTACACAGAACTACTCTCCAGAGACTGAAAACATGATGCCGGTATTAGTCTTTGGAGTCGTTTCTGAACAAACTAGCATCGCCAAACTCTTCGTGGTAAAGGAACATGTCATCCAGTGCAGCGGTTTGGCTCAATGACATGTTTTCAATGGTTTTTGGACAACAATGGAGGTCAACAGCACAGAAGAATAAGATATATCAGGCTTTGATACACACATACCTTTAGTTGGAATCAACGGACCCAGACCAACATGAAAAACAGCCCAACAACTTAAATTAGTGCACAGGTATGTCCACAGCTTTTTGCCCACATCATGTAAGTTGAGTTGCAGTAAATCACCATATTATCAAAGGTAAGAATGACCCTGTCCTGTATGCAATAGAGATATGTGGTGCTCATTAAACAAATAAACAGCACGTGATCTTATTTAGATGAGATGAGATCTTAAGTTTAGATGAGAGAAATAATTTGTTCATGTCATGCAGTTAATTCTGTGCTGCTCGGTGCTCGCCCACCATCTCTTGTTCCTATGGAAACAAGCACAGAGTTTTTGCGTCATATCTTCTTGTATAAATGTAACCAATAAGTTTGACATTCATTTCTCATTCAACCCCCCCAAACATAAATCAGCTTGTTGCAGCTTTTCATTGAAGTTATATGAGCTCATATGTTCACGAGTTTCACGCCGCCAGAGCAGAATACTGCAGCCGCAAACACAATGAGGTCATTATTCAAGCGACAGTAAACCTCTCACTTAATGGAGGGTTTGTAAACAGGAAATAACTGCTTCCGAAATGTGTTTGTAATGGAAAAAAGAAAGCAATGGGTAAGTTTTGATGTGGAGAAAGTGGAAAGAACGAGCAATACCAACAGACAGATCCATGTTGAGTGAAACAGAGAGAGAGAGAGAGAGAGAGAGAGTGAAACAGAGAGAGAGAGAGAGAGAGAGAGAGAGAGAGAGAGAGAGAGAGAGAGAGAGAGAGAGAGAGAGAGAGAGAGAGAGAGAGTTGAGTTAAATGTTAAACAAACGAAAACAGAAGAAAAAGGGGAAATAATTTACGATGCAGAGTCTGCGCGACATTACTTGCTGAAAAACAGCCACAGGGATCCTGGTTACACAACTGAAAGAATGCAAACCGAACAACAGTCCAGATGTTCAAGAAAGTTCAGTAGGCTTCATAAAGTCAAATAACACTTTACCCTCTAGTCCACTTGCTATACATAAAGGAGCATTTTTCATGCTTTTTTTATCCGCAGTATTTTGAGTCCGTGTAAAAGCTGCAATGATGAGTTGATTAATCAATATCCTGGTTTTTGGCAACCACTTTCGATGAATCATTTTGAGCAATTTTTTTAAAGAAAGAAAATATACAAATGATCTGATTCCAGCTTTTCAAATGTGAATATTTTCTGGTTTCTTTAGTCTTCTTTGACAATAAACTGAATCTGAATATAGTAGTAAGGGACCAAAGAAGACTTTTTAGGTTGCATCTTAAGCTTTGGAAATCAGTGTTTGACATTTTTCACTATTTAAGTCACATTAAAGACTAAGTGACTCATCAAGGAAATAATTCAAATATGAATCAATAAAGAAAATAATCATTAGTTGCATACTATTACTTGAACACTTTAAACACACAGTTTTTGTTGTATTTTTACTTATTATTTTATGCTATATCATATTATTCTCTTACATTTCTACAATGTATATCCCATAGCACTGTATCATTACTGTATAGTGTGTCTATATTGCATATATTGCACAGTAATATACTTTTACGTATATTGTATTAATTATTCATACTTACATCTCTATAACTACACATATTGTCCAGACATCGGGGCTGCTGGCGATGCACTACTGGATGCTCTTTGCACAAACATATATTAAGCTTCTCTAAATTATTTTATATTTTATCTTATTTATGTTCATTTATTTCATTGAAATTGTCTGTTTTCTTTCCTCTTAGCCTGTCTCTGTGCTGCTTTAATGTGTGAATTTCCCTCTGAGGATCAATACAGTCTTCTCCTGAGCTGGCATGTCTGACACATTTGCTTGTCTCCACTTTTGATGAATTCCTTTTCTGATTCTGTCTCATTCTCTCGCACGAAACGACTTCCCCGGTGCTAGAACAAGAAGGAACAATTAAGTAATCTGGATCATCCTGGTTCCATTTACAACAAATAGGACAGTGGCGCGTGTGGCCTCATTTTGGCTGTTCTGGGGATTTTTGCACCCAAAGGATTCACTTGTCAGGCAGTCAGGCTGAAATTAGAATCACTTTTACAACAGAAAATCGAACTAAAATCTAGTTTGGGGATAGTCAGTATCACCAAATAATCAGTCTGCAGTTGAATCCGAATGATTATTACATATGAATATAATTTAAAATCCATCCTGTAAGTATCCTCTCTTCCTCCACTAATCACTGTCACTTCCATCATGTTTCTATTCTTATTTTGATGTAAAAGTATTGCTTTCTTTATTACTATGACTTTATTACTGTCTGTATTACTGTCTATAACGCCTAAAACATATTAAAGTCAACCAACCACAATATGATGTCATCCACCCTAATCCAGTTGTTTTGATCCAAAGCTGGAGGTCACACCCATGAGTGAGCAAAAGCAGCAGTCAGCTATGAAGTCAGCATTTCTGCATGATGCACTTCACCCATGCCCTTTTCAGTAAGTGTGTATAGGTGTGTGTGTGTGTGTGTGTGTGTGCGTAGGAGCACTTTGCCATGACCTTCTTAGGAGTTGTTACATTCATATTATATTTTTTGATACTATGATGATCATAATAGTTTTAATGCAATTTGTTAAAGATGTCTTTTGCATCTGTATCACTGTGATGTCTTATGTTAAAATTTGGATTCTGCACAACAAATTTGGATACTAATAAAGAAAACTTGGACCTTGACAATAAACATCTGTAGAGGTCATTTAAACTCATTTTACAGCCTAATATTATTTAATGAATTGCATGACATTTCATATCTGAACCTGAAAAAAGCAACCAATATGATGCTCTGTATTCTATTTACTAGGTTATAATAATACTGTTTTCATAGCAGCCTGCAGATAAAGACTCAGTTTTCTTTCTAAGCATCAACCCAGCTGCAGAGTCAAAAAACAAACAAACAGAGCCCCCCTAGCAGTGACTCACCTCTTTGTGTTTCCGGAGGCTCCAGACCGTCTGAGGCTGCTTCAACTCTGCGCTGCAGCTCGTATTTATACCAGCGGATAACCGGGACGGTGCAGACATGTGATTCACTGAGCAAGCATGCCGCGCGCTGCAGCCGCTGTCAAGCTGCTGCAAGACACTTCCTGTAGCTTCCTGCAAAATAAAAGCAGCATCAGACCATACAGTCTACGCATCAGACGTGCTTTTTTTTTTTTTTTTTTTTTTTCTTCTTAAAAGTTTTAAGATGAAAACTGTCCTGTAGGTGGACGTGGGCAGTTTGGTTTCGTTTTATACAGATTCAGATCCTATATAGTAAAAGTATATTATAAAAATGCTCCATTATGAGTAACAGTTTGAAATCAAAATGTGCTTAAAATGATCAAAAGTAAAAGTACTAAAAGTTTTGGAGCGTTATAGTATATAATGTTTGTTTTTATCATTAACAAATTCATATAAAAGTATTTGAATATTATTGATGAGGAGCCAAATTTAGGCATGAATGAATAAATGAATGAATCTATTTGATGATTTAAAAAATACATAACACTAAAACTGACAGAAAGATGAAAACATAATAAAGATTGAAGGCTTATTTCCATTGCTGTCTTCTAGTCTAACATTTAACATCACAAGATTAAAGCAAAACAAGAAGAAGACAGCTGGCAGAAGATAATATAATCAACACATGAATAGCTGATGGCTGAGTAGCTGCTTTATGTCAACATGCTCCTGTTTTCTTAAACATGAATATGCTACATGGTACTTTGCAACTATTTCTTTAAGGCCTCTTCAAATTCTGTGAAACATTCAATTTAAGAACTTTCCACTATACTGCTACACTGTAGACATATCAGTAGTTTAATGATCCCTATATATTATATTATATGAGTGAATTATATGTTTTCTATAATAATGATGATAATAACAATCCACTTTATTTTAAATGTATAACTATATTATAGAAATATATTATTTTATGTAAAATTGTTATCTGAAAAGTAACTGGTAACTAAAAAGGGGAAAATAAATGTTGTGGAGTAGAAGTACAAAGCAACAGAGAATGGAAAAACTCAAGTAAAGTACAAATACCTCTGATGTGTACTTAAGTACAGCATGGGTACATGTAGATACATTCAACTGGTTTTGCATAATATCATTGTGTTTTCTCATGTGTTATATAACAAGTTAAAAAAGCTATGAATGAAGCCTCAATGAAGCATGGTCATTTTAGCAATGTTGAATAAAGAATGAACAGAGCAGAATAAAAGCAGTAAACTAGAGAGGAAAAAACAAATTCCCATATGATATAATGTTGACAGATAAAACCTAAGAATAATGAATAAGACTTGCTTAAAAAATAGCCTCCGGGATCTTTACGCAATTGGAAAAGGCAAACATTTTAAAATAAATATTTGTCGATGCATTACATATGTATTAATGATTATTTTATAACATCTCCACATCTCAAGTCATTTTTTAGCCTTTGTATGAAAAAAGCAGAAGCCTTACAAAGCATCCTTTACATTTATTTAGGTAAGTAATTATATTATAATTATATAAATATTATATCATGATGACCCTTTATAATAATATAAAGGGTCAGCCTGTGGTCCACACATATATTATTTACAATAAGTGACAACCCATGATAAATGATTGTGGTATTTTCATCATTAATAAACCTCTGACATTCATTTCACAGTTTTAATGTAACTGCTTTGCTCCATATAAAGCCAGTGATACAGCTTTGAAGTTTAATGTGTTCCTCTATGATGAACTGATGTTAGTGTTCACCCCTACGCTGCACCTTCATTTTGCTTTATTTTGAAGTCAGAGTCCAGTTTCCTGTCCTTTGCTGAGCTCTACCTGACATTGACAGTTTGAGCCTGAGGACTTTTCCAGAAGTTTTGTAATTTATTGGCAGCTACACTCAGAGCTGCTGAGCAGAAAGACAAACACTTGATTCATCCTGTGACTCAACATTTACTAACTTTCATACATCTGTATCTGCATATTATCAAACCGGATCAGTAAGTACGATTTAAAAACAGCAACACAGATCCTGAACTGACAGTGAGGATTTAGCAAACCATTCAGGTATTTCATAATAAATCCATCAGTTCAGTCTTATGCAAGTGTGTGAGTTTTGTGCTTCAGTGCCTCGAAACTCATCAAACTTTTATGAATGAGTTGCAAAACAGGCAATTCTTCACTTCAGTGGAATTGCATTCACTGTTAATGCATTATTTGAGCTGTTACAGCATTGTTTTATATAATGTATTTATATGCAATAAACTTTTTTCTTCTAATCATATCAAGTAATTCAAATGGGATTCTGAAATGAAAATCAACAAGTTAATTGAATACAATAAAATACAAATACAATACAGTTCTCACTGCTGGTGTGAAATGTTTATTTGCAGCAAACAGAACATTAGAATTGGACGCCAAGGCTCAAGACCTCATCAACCCCTGCAGCACAAAGATATTGGAAAGTGATGAGTAAATATCTTCTCTTCTAGTCAGAACCTGCTGCTGGATGCTGAGGCTGAATGAGCAGGCAGAATACTGTGGTGCACAGCAGCAGCAGCAGCAGCAGCTGGTGTAACAGAGGAAGAGATGGGAAATTTTATAGCTTAAACTTGGGAGCCCTTTCCGGGAATCATGAAGTAGACTGGTCACCTGGAGCAATACAGCTCAAGTTGACTGCCTGAGTTCCTATTTTATAATCTCATATATAGTCACAATAAAAGTAGATGCATGTTTATTAGCTTTTTTAGCAATTTTTGTAAAAGGATCTACAGGATTTCTACAGACGTACTGTATTTCACTGCAGACATTATCTCATTGAGCAGAGCGAGCACAGGTGTCATTAATAACATTAACGATCTTCCTTCTCTTCTACATTTATGTGTCCCAGTGCACTATGCCACAGAGCATCATTAATGCTATTAATGACACCTGCTGTGAATAAAGGACTATTGTTTGCAGGAATCTGGAGAACAGTGTGGACATGAGGTTGTGGGAGTTATTGAAAAAAATGGTCATTAAGGAGCCATTAAATGTTTCTGATGAACTTTAGAATGAAGTTGAAGAAGAAAATTCTCCTACTTCTTAAGCAAAATAAGCTACTAAAAAACATTATTACATTGCTGAGTATATGACAGATGGTTTTTACAGTCAGTGTAATGCAGAACTGACTCCTCTCCAAGTCTAAACAGCTCAGCTGTCACTGGCCTGTTCTTACTGAAAATCCGCCTGCGCTAACATGTAGCTTCCAGTAAGTGTAAGTAAGGAGGCTTTTGGGAACTCAAAAACAGCAGAGGGAAGAAAACCAAATTTTGCAATGACTAATCGTGCAGTTTTAAAAAACACAGACATAAACACACAAAAACACCCACATAACAGGACTAGGTAATGTGAATTGAGTGAAACCGCTGTCAAATCAAATGTCAAAGCAATCAAAAAGTACTTGCAATAAATAACGTGAGAGATGTGTCATCGTAGAGGACGGATGTTCCCGTAAATCACACACGTTCATACACTCACACACAAATTCCTTAGTTCTGTGTCAGCAGCGCCTGTCTCTCTGCTTAAAAGTTCACCTACAGATAATATCTGCACTACATGCTGGTAAAGCATACAAATGTCTACATAATATCTATGTTTATTGCACGAATGCATCCAAATTAACAAAGTATAGACCAGGAGAGTCAAACATACGGCTTGCAGGCCAGAACCGGCACGCCAAAGGGTCCAATTTGGCCCACTGGATAATTTTGCAAAGTATGATACCAGGTTTCAGTCTTCATGTAAAATGCTGTTTGTTCATGAGGTTTTTTTAACCTGAACCAGAATACAAATACAATAAATACATATTGTGGTCATATTTAAAACATTAATATATTGAACATCAATCAGTTGCTTCACTGCAAAATAATGTGCAAGTAATCTGAGACATAATATGACCAAAACTGCACTTTAGCATCTCAAGCTGTTCATCTGTTTTGTAAATAGAATGGATATTATAGTAAGCTACAGTCCCCTCCAAAAGTATTGGAACAGTGAGGCCAATTCCTTTATTTTTGCTGTAGACTGAAAACATTTGGGTTTGACATCAAAAGATGAATATGAGACAAGAGATCAACATCTCAGCTTTTATTTCCAGGTATTTACATCTAGATCTGATACACAACTTAGAAGATAGCATTATTTGTAACGGAACACCACATTTTTAGGTGAGCAAAAGTATTGGAACAGAAAGACTTAAAATAGATTAAAATGAATAAGACTTAATATTTAGTTGCAAATCCTTTGCTTGCAATAACTGCATCAAGCCTGTGACCCATTAACATCACCAAACTTTTGCATTCTTCTTTTGTGATGCTTTTCCGGGCTTTCACCACAGCCTCTTTCGGTTGTTGTTTGTTTTGGGGGGTTACTCCCTTAAGTCTCCTCTTTAGCAGGTAAAATACATGCTCTATAGGGTTTAAGTCTGGAGATTGATTTGGCCAGTCTAAAACCTTCCACTTCTTGCCCCTGATGAACTCCTTTGATGTTTTTGTAGTGTGTTTTGGGTCATTATCTTGCTCCATGATGAAGGATCTCTCAATCAGTTTGGTTGCATCTTTCTTTAAATTGGCAGACAAAATGTTTCTGTAGACTTCTGAGTTAATTTTGCTGCTGCCATCATGTGTTACATCATCAATGAAGATTAATGAGCCCGTCCCAGAAGAAGCCATGCAAGCAGAAGCCATGACATTACCTCCACCGTGTTTCACAGATGAGCTTGTATGTTTGGGATCATGAGCTGATCCTTTCTTTCTCCAAACTTTAGCCTTTCTATCACTTTTGTAAAGGTTAATCTTTGTCTCATCAGTCCATAAAACGTTGTCCCAGAATTTTTGAGGCTCGTCTCTGTACTTTCTGGCAAAATCCAGCCTGGCCTTCCTATTCTTGTTGCTAATGAGTGGTTTGCATCTTCTGGTGTAGCGTCTGTACTTTTGTTCATGAAGTCTTCTGCAAACAGTAGATTCTGATACCTTCACTCCTGCCCTCTGGAGGTTGTTGCTGATGTCACTAACAGTTGTTTTAGGATCTTTCTTTACAGCTATCACAATGTTTCTGTCATCAACTGCTGCTGTTTTCCTTGGTCTACCCGTTAGACGTCTGTTATTTAGTACACCAGTGGTTTCTTTCTTCTTCAGGATATTCCAAATAGTTGTACTGGCTATGGCCAATGTTTGTGCAATGGCTCTGATTGATTTTCCATTTTCTCTCAGCTTCACAATTGCACAATTTTTTTTCACCCATAGACAGCTCTCTGGTTTTCATGTTGGTTACACATCTAACTATAATTAACTAAGTCTGCACAGGTAAAACCCAAATATTAAACTGAGCGTAGACATTCAGCACTATTTATTGTTTGAATAATCAATGTAGTAGGACACAACTGGGCAACAAAACACACTTGTCACTCACATGTTCCAATACTTTTGCTCATCTAAAAATGTGGTGTTCCGTTACAAATAATGCTATCTTCTAAGTTGTGTATCAGATCTAGATGTAAATACCTGGATATAAAAGCTGAGATGTTGATCTCTTGTCTCATATTCATCTTTTGATGTCAAACCCAAATGTTTTCAGTCTACAGCAAAAATAAAGGAATTGGCCTCACTGTTCCAATACTTTTGGAGGGGACTGTATATTACATATTATATATATCATATGTTATTTACAGGTTATTATTGTGGTTTTACTTTTCTGGCTCACTTGAGATCTAATATAATCTATATAGGGAGCGCATGTAGCTGAGTGCTTACAGTGCCTGCCATACACCCACAATGTCCCTGGTTCCACTCTGGCAAGGGACTTTTGTTGCATGTCATACCCGTTTCTCCCCCCCACCAACTGTGCATTAAAGGCAAAAATAAATATATATAATATATATTAAAAAAAGTGGCCCTTGAACTGAAATGTGTTGGACACCTCTGGTATAAACCTTTACACTCTACACTTATAAAACTGTTATACACATGCATGTTCCACAGAAAGAGATTTTAAATTTAACTTCACAGAGCTTACTCATTAAAAACAAACAAACATTAGGCTTACATTTAAAGGTTATTTTTAGTTGTTTGTCTAAAAACTGCTCTACTGAATCTGTTACTGGATGGTGTTTTTGAAGTCTGTTATCCATCAGTGCAAAAGCAGAAAGGGACACTAGGTGGCAGGAACTCCATTCTTATAAACTCGTCTCCCTTGAGGTCTTAACACAGACTTCTTACTTGACTGTGTACTGTACACTCACCTAAACACTTTTCAATGTAACTCAGTGGAACTAAGCTTCATCAGTTGTGTACCCAGTATTTTTCCAGTGCAAATATGATACATTTTTTAATGCTTCAGGAAGTTATCCACTACTTTTTTAGTGCTTTTAACAATTTTACAGTAATGGAGACTGCTTGGTTTACAGCGTCACACTGAATCTAAATACATAAACATAAGTGAACACAACATCTGTGTAGAGATGATGAGAATGTGGGAAATACTGCTGTTAAAAATGTGAATGAGACTTTAAAAAAAAAAAAAAAAAAAAGAAAAGTCCTTTGTACTCCTTCCAATATGGCCCCCATGTGTGAAATTCCACCCAGTCGTGACACAGCATCCCTCGTTAACGCTGATCCGGCTGTTGGCGTGACAGCAGTTTTATCCGATTTCATCTATTAAACAAAGGTTCTGTCCGTTCAAACACAGCACGGAAATATAACAGTTTTTAAATCATGGTGATTGTGTGGTGTGGAGTGACGCCGGGCACATATTCAACCTCATTCAGAGCCAGATGTTCAGCTCTTATGTTGTTTCTAGAACTTTGTGTCTGTCATTCGTTCCCCTTTTCCTTCTTCACTGTCTCTATTTCTGGAGTCTTGTTTTCCGGATGGGGCTTCATCAAACCAAGATGGATGTTGTTGCAAAAGAGCAAATTGTATTCAGAAGGCAGTGTAGAAGACAGGATTCTTGGCGCATCTCGCAATGTTTGTCCTCTACGCTGATTTACAGCCTCACTGCAGTGTGAGCCAAGGTCACGCAAACACTGGCTCACGCACAACATTATGTACACACAACATGAGAATCACTCACCACATACAGAACATCCAACGCAAACTGTTAAAAGATAGAATAAATGTACTGATATTTGTACAAGTATGGGAATGAAGTGACAGGAACACAACACATGCACTATTTCATCCAACACATTTGGATGGAGATTGTGCCAGATTCTTAACATTCCTCAGAATAATTTGTGGTTATTTTTTCCCACAGTGTTATTTTTTAACAGAAATGAAATCAAGTATCTTTTTTTTTTTTTGGGGGGGGGGGGGGGGGGGGGGGGGGGGGGGGGTGCTGCTTTATATTTTACTGTTTGGACATTTTACAGATTCAAAACCTCAGAGTTAAATGTTTTTGTTTTCAGTAAGTGAGTCAAGTCAGACCGAGCTGTCACAAAGTCAAGTCTCAAAGAATCATCTTCATCAGTATTTTCATAGCAACTGATCAAATGAGTATGTGACATGATGGAATGTAACATAATACAATGACTCATGTTTGTTGCTTGTGTAAAATTTTAAGATACTTGAGTATTTCCTTTTTCTGCTACTTTATACTACTGCATTAGGTTTATTTTACAGCTATAGTTACTTGTTGATGGTAAGAATAAAAAAAGACACATTAAATCTACTTTGATTCAATGTTGTAAGACAATAAAGCATGAAACATACCAAGGGAGGTGAATGCTTTTTAGAGGCACTGTATGTCTATAAATATACCAATAATGGAGTATTATCATCTATAGTATTTCTGTTTTTTTTTTTACTTAAGTAAAAGATCTCAAAACTTTTTCCACAACTGGCTATGCATAATGTGAAAGTGGATACTTCTAGTGACTTACAGAGTTATCACCTGACTTTGAAGTTCCTTTCAGCTTTAAAGAGCGTTTAGTGTCTTTCAGCTCATTGTTTTGGTAATGTTACTGTTTTGTACAATTTCACCACTGAAAAGTCTTTTTCGGCTGCAGCAGGCAGCTGTTTTCAGTGAAAAAGCTCTAAAAAAAGAAAAAGAAAAAACACTGAACTAACAGCCCAGCAACCAATGATGGCTGCTAGTTACCTGATGAAGACCAAAACAGAGCCAGAAGCACCATGAATACTGGACTTAGATTTGTCAGGAGGTCAGGACTCCAAATGAATGTTGCTCAACTTAAAGGTAATAATATGTCAGTACTGTGTTCACATCTTGCAGGTTTTGGTTTGGCTTGAGTCCAAATCTTGAATCTCAAGTCTTTACATCTCTGGCTATTTAACGTGAGCTACAGGCAGCCAATCACATCGACTATTACTGCCTTTGTTTCAGTTAGTTATCAGTTAGACAATGACATATGTGTGTTTACAAAATTCTACATGGCAGCAACTTATGTAAGCTAGATTTCGACATCACACAGGCCAACAATGCACATCTGGATCTAAACCTTGCTGGCCTGAAGGTATGTTCAGCTTGTGTTGCTTAGTGTTGACAATTTACCAGCAGCACATCCAGTGTGTGACTAATTATCTGTTGCGTGACCCGCTGCAAACTTGTGTTTTGATCCACTTTCTGTGTGTGTGTGCATCCTGTGCCAAGCTGCTCTGGTGTTCATTCGGCCAACTCAGTGAAGTGAAACCACGTAGCTCTGCAGCCAGTCCTCACCCCCGATGGCATGAATAACAACACACACACACACGCAAAGAGAAACCACCGAATGGCTTCCCACACAAAATATAATTATCACCAGGTTTAAAGGGTTGGTTTGAATTTTTTGAAGTGAGGTTGTATGAGGTTCTTATCGAAAGTCAGTGTACGATGCAGATCAGCTGGGACCCAAACAGCTGATCTGCAAACAGTGTAGCATATAAAAGTTATAGAAAACGTATTCTAAATATAGCATACACTAAAACTGATTTTTTTTATTTTTTATAGATGAGCCTTGTTTTAGGGGGCTAAAATACCTTCTGCCCCTTTCTACAGCAGTACATTGTGTAGCTTGCCTACTTCTCCAAACTGGGTGAGTGTTGTGTTCCAACTATTGTAGGTAATACACTATGGATAACTACCTTCTACAGCCCTACCTCAAAAATTCCAAACTAACCCTAATTGGTCCCACTGAAGGTACTGAATGGCCTGCTGCTGACAACCTACACATGGACTTCAAACATTTGGATGTCTCTGGTATCAATTGTTTGTGATTGCGTGTTGAGCCACATAGATACACAAGTATGGGCTTAAATGTGCATGAACTATGTTGATTATGAAATGACATTGTAATCAAAGGCCTAATAATTGTCAAAATAATTTGGGGTTAACCTTTTGGACCCCTTGTGGTTGACATGCACAGGAAAGCATGTCTGTATGCAAGGTAACACTAACACACTTTAGGCCAACCTGTCAGGTTCATTATCCATCATAAGCAAACATCTGTGTTAGCGCACACATTAACATGTGACATGTTCTGGTGTGAGGTAGGTCAATGTGGCCAACACATGGGTTGGCTATGCAGAACTACATGTGGTATTTGTGTGTTATCACAAAGAAACAGTGACATGGTTCACTACTGTCTTAAAGCCATAACATGGGGTGTGTATGCGAGTCGTCCTTTTTCTAGTATTTTCAGCCACAAGCAGATGTTTGAATGACCACCAAGTGGAGGCCATTTCCATTTGAGCCTGTATGACATCCATAATCTGACACTGATGCTGTAGGGACCCCCCATGAGACTAAAGTCCTAGTCAGTTTCCATGATGAAAAAACCCCAAGGAGCAGATTTTCACTACTGTGTGTACCCTAGTGGTCATATCAGGTATCAATTTGCACCCCATATTTAAATAGTAACTAAACAGTGAAGATATTTTTATGAAAAAAAAAGTCCTGAAACTTAATTTCAAATTGGTTTTGTTCAGAAAAAGAGGTCTGCCTGAAGTAGACCATACACCTAAAACGGTTTGTAAATAAGTCAATGGTGAAACTGGCCTAAAGTGTTTAAATAAAAAAGTCAATACTGAGAAAGGAAATCTAACATGTACTACAGAGTTTGTCACCATAAGATTGCTTGACTAGATTTAGTTTGGTACATGACCAATTCTGGTCAGGTTATACTCAACATACCAAACTTCACCATTGCAGTCGTTTTGTATAGAGCTGTGTGCCCTATAATAAGCCAGAGATCTTTAAAATTGGCATAACAAGACAGCTTTCTTAGAGCCATCTTGGCCGCTCATTTTGTAAAATGCCTTCTGGAAAGGTAACAATAGTCTGAAGTTGGAGTATTTGAAAAGATCTTTATTCATGTTGATGAGATCCACCACTTAGTATCTACAGCCCTGAAAGACAGGAAGAGACAAATTAATACAAGTAACAGGGTTTCATATCCTTGTCTGAACACTTCCAGCTTAACTTGCCCAGGTTGTGTCGGCCAGCTGCTGCCCCACCTTTTCCATAAGGAGCCTTCACAGCAGGCCTAGGGTCTTCAAATCTCTGGGGGACTGCTGAGGTCTTAGTCTCCTGTGCAGGGTAGTACCTTCTGTAGTGAGCATCTTCCCAGTTGTCAAGTCCCTGCTCATTGCTCACACTAAAGTCAGTGTATGTGCCTGGAGGATACTGGCCTGTCACAAACATGTAGTCATAGTAAGGGTAGCGGCCCCAGTAACCACCCATGCCGGGCCCTGGCATAGGTTGGCTGGTGAAGGCTTGTCCGGTGAAGGCTTGTCCAGAAGATGCTTGCATAGGACGTGGAGGAGAATAGAAGCCTTGGTCCTCGGTCTCCGTCTCATAGTTACCATGCTCAAAGGCTTCCTCAAGATTAGACATCTCTCCCGCCTGGTACGCAGGAGGAGGAGGATAAATGGCTGGGCTCACATTCACAGGTCCACTGGAACCAACACCATAAGCGCCAGCTGACCTCTCCTCACCCACAGAGAAGGTACTGAGAGGTGCAACAGCCCAGTTCATGTCTGAACAGAGAGGATAAAGTGAGCAGCAGTTTCCTATCACAGATCAGTTTGTTGGAGATTTAACACATTAAGAGCCACAAGATTTGTTACCTCTTGAGTGAGGTTGAAGTGCAGCTCCAGCTCCTGAGTAAGGTTGAAGTGCAGCTCCAGCTCCTGAGTAAGGTTGAAGTGCAGCTCCAGCTCCTGAGTAAGGTTGAAGTGCAGCTCCAGCTCCTGAGTGTGCTGAACTGTGTGCATCTGGATAAGAATGACCCCAGTGTCCAAACAGAGCAGGCCCAGAAGAAGAAGAACTAGAGCTTAAATGTCCTGCTGGTTCTCTCTGAACCCCAGCATTAGTGGCAGCAGCATTGTTGGTGTGGGATGCACTGGGATTAAAGCCTGGGTACAAAAGAACACAGATTAGGAGAGAGCTCAACTGAAAATATGCAACATTTTCCTGTAGTTTATACCAATAGCTTACCTTTCTTAACAGGGAGGCAGCATATATCCACAATCAGCAAAGCAAAGAGGGAAGCCCTGTGATAGGTTTAAAAAGACACATCAACAAATACTTCTCAAACATTCAGGAGACTTGATGAAAAGACAGCTACTTACCCTGAGAAGAACCGAGCAGTCATCATGTTGAAGGCCAAGAGTAAAGAAACTGTCAAATGTGAAGGGTTATAAATGTTGCCAAAGACCAGCCCCAGCCAATCAGAGCCTAACGAGTTAATGATGGACAGCTGCTGGCGAATGACTCTCAGTCTGATGTGGAGAAAGCTTAAGATCTATTGTGGTAATCAGGTGTATTAATTAAACTTAAGAAACTAAGGAGTAAAAATTAATAGAAAATTATACTCGAATAAACTAGTATGTATGAGAGTAGATAATATGATACCTCAGGGGAGTTTGATTAGTCCAATGTTAGTTTTGATTGTGATAAATGGCATATATGAATCAGTTGATACGTCAATAGGATGATTTTTATTTGCCGATGATGGAGCAATACGGAAGCAGAGTTTACAAAAAGCCATTGATATAGTTGAGACATGGTCATCAAATTGAGGATTAAGTTTTTCTGTGGAAATGAAAAAAGTTATAGTGACAAGGACACTAGCAGAACACAACATTAGAGAAGAAGCAGTCAGGAAGGATAAGAAGAGAGCAACTGTCTGTGACCACCACATGTAAAACCATTCCCCTTTTTGAGGGATGTCTTTTGCCTCTCCATTCCAACTGTTGTCACTTTCATTTGCATCAAAGCAGATTAAATTAATTCACAATCATATGTGCTTCCTAAATGGACAGATTTATATCCCTTAAGTTTCACTCTAGAATTTTATGATTTACATTATGGGGACTTGTTTTTTGCCCTCAAAAAGGGAGCCAAGTCCCCATATATGTCTGTGTAGAATAAAGTCTCCAAAACATGAGGAATACCTGGTACAAACACATGGTAGCTGAGTGCAGACCATTTGGTACTATTGGTAACTTTACTGTTTAACATTTTCTACCAAGAAGGAAAATGTGTTTCCCTTTTGTTTGACATGAGTCCTTTCTCACACAAACGGTTGTAGGTGAACTATGGAAAGGACATATTTCCTTAACATGTGACCATGCATAGCAATGAAAAACAAAATCTGCCAAAGTGCTGCATTATGAGCAGCACAAACTGATACAGAAGTTTTTTTAAAACTGCTAGTTACTGTCATTACTGATACTATTGTTGCCACTGATAATACCTCCAGAAACAAAGTTAAGACATTTCATTTCTAGGGCACATATCCAAGAGCAGGGTTTGCCAAAGGCAAAGGAGAAAACACTAGTAGGTAAACTCCTTAACAGATTAAAACACTTATATATATATATACACACATGTTTTTTTTTTAGCTGTTGGAGCTGCCACCCTGTACCACAGAAGAGACCATTTCTTCCTTGTTCAGGTGAAAGTCTTCACTGTTACATTATTTCTGGCATTGTGGATTAAAGGTTCTCTCATTTGGAGAGTGGCCATTATGTTAGCCCATACAGCAACCTCTGGTAAAACCAATGTGGAAGTTTAGAGTCCAATACTGAAGGGTTTTTATTTCATTGTGCATTTACAGTATTTAGTGGGAGGGGTACTAAGGGCATTCAGCAGTTTTGTCAGTGATTAAACACACTAAAGTGGATGGTATTATCATCGTCTTTGTGATGTAGGTCTGAGGTTTAGAAGAGTTTCTGTATGGAACAAATTGGCTAAAACATGATTTTACAGGTCCAGTGTCCTAATTGCTTAACATTTTCTGGAAACCCCCCACTAATTTGACAAGTTAATGAAAAATTGTCTGTTAAGGAGCCGCTTCTTTAAAGCTAACCTGTTGAGCATGGTTTAAAATGATCCACTGGTAAATCTAGTAATTCATTAGAAATGACACTTTCCCCTGTGCAATCATCAATTCACATATTCCTTTCACAGAAACATGTTGCATAGCAGAAAGTATTCAGGAATGATGCCATCTGTACAACTGGCTTGTATAGAGAGTGTGCCCTCTATTAAGCCAGAGATCATTTAAAGACAACTTCCCTGGATACAGCCTCATTGCCATTTTGGCCACTCAATTTTGTAAGATGCCTTCTGGAAAGGTAACATTCTGAAGCCAGAGTATTTGAGAATATCTTTATTAAATCTTTGTTCATGTTGATGAGATCCACCACTTAGTATCTACGGCCCTGAAAGACAGGAAGAGAGCAAAATTAGTACAACTAACAGGGTTTCATATCCTTGTCTGAACACTTCCAGCTTACCTTGCCCAGGTTGTGTCGGCCAGCTGCTGCCCCACCTTTTCCATAAGGAGCCTTCACAGCAGGCCTAGGGTCTTCATATCTCTGGGGGACTGCTGAGGTCTTAGTCACCTGTGCAGGGTAGTACCTTCTGTAGTGAGCATCTTCCCAGTTGTCAAACCCCTGCTCGTTGCTCGCGCTAAAGTCAGTGTATGTTCCTGGAGGATACTGGCCTGTCACAAACATGTAGTCATAGTAAGGGTAGCGGCCCCAGTAACCACCCATGCCGGGCCCTGGCTGAGGTTGGCTGGTGAAGGCTTGTCCAGCAGATGCTTGCATAGGACGTGGAGGAGAATAGAAGCCTTGGTCTTCGGTCTCCGTCTCATAGTTACCATGCTCAAAGGCTTCCTCAAGATTAGACATCTCTCCTGCCTGGTATGCAGGAGGAGGAGGATAAATGGCTGGGCTCACATTCACAGGTCCACTGGAACCAACACCATAGGCACCAGCTGACCTTTCCTCACCCGCAGAGAAGGTACTGAGCGGTGCAACAGCCCAATTCATGTCTGAACAGAGAGGATAAAGTGAGCAGCAGTTTCCTATCACAGATCAGTTTGGAGATTTAACACAAGAGCCACAAGATTTGTTACCTCTTGAGTGAGGTTGAAGTGCAGCTCCATCTCCAGCTCCTGAGTAAAGTGCAGCTCCAGCTCCTGAGTAAGGTGCAGCTCCAGCTCCTGAATGTGCTGAACTGTCAGCATCTGGATAAGAATGACCCCAGTGTCCAAACAGAGCAGGCCCAGAAGAAGAAGAACTATAGCTTAAATGTGCTGCTGGTTCTCTCTGAACCCCAGCATTAGTAGCAGCAGCATTGCTGGTGTGGGAAGCACTGGGATTAAAGCCTGGGTACAAAAGAACACAGATTAGGAGAGAGCTCAACTGAAAATATGCAACATTTTCCTGTAGTTTATACCAATAGCTTACCTTTCTTAACAGGGAGGCAGCATATATCCACAATCAGCAAAGCAAAGAGGGAAGCCCTGTGATAGGTTTAAAAAGACACATCAACAAATACTTCTCAAACATTCAGGAGACTTGTTGAAAAGACAGTTCCTTACCCTGAGAAGAACCGAGCAGTCATCATGTTGAAGGCCAAGAGTAAAGAAACTGTCAAATGTGAAGGGTTATAAATGTTGCCAAAGACCAGCCCCGACCAATCAGAGCCTAACGAGTTAATGATGGACAGCTGCTGGTGAATGACTCTCAGTCTGATGTGGAGAAAGCTTAAGATCTATTGTGGTAATCAGGTGTATTAATTAAACTTAAGAAACTAAGGAGTAAAAATTAATAGAAAATTATACTCGAATAAACTAGAATGTATGAGTAGATAATATGATACCTCAGGGGAGTTTGATTATTCCAATTTTAGTTTTGATTGTGATAAATGGCATATATGAATCAGTTGATACATCAATAGGATGTTTATTTGCTGATGATGGAGCAATACGGAAGCAGAGTTTACAAAAAGCCATTGATATAGTTGAGTCATGGTCATCAAATTGGGGATTAAGTTTTTCTGTGGAAATGACAAAAGTTATAGTGACAAGGACACTAGCAGAACACAAAATTAGAGAAGAAGCAGTCAGGAAGGATAAGAAGAGAGCAACTGTCTGTGACCACCACATGTAAAACCATTCCCCTTTTTGAGGGATGTCTTTTGCCTTTCCATTCCAACTGTTGTCACTTTCATTTGCATCAAAGCAGATTAAATTAATTCACAATCATATGTGCTTCCTAAATGGACAGATTTATATCCCTTAAGTTTCCCTCTAGAATTTTATGATTTACATTATGAGGACTTGTTTTTTGCCCTCAAAAAGGGAGCCAAGTCCCCATATATGACTGTGCAGAATAAAGTCTCCAAAACATGAGGAATACCTGGTACAAACATACACATGGTAGCTGTGTGCAGACCATTTGGTACTATTACTAGTACTTGGTACTTTACTGTTTAACATTTTCAACCAAGTAGTACAATGTTTCCTTTTTGTTTGACATGAGTCCTTTCTCACACAAACGGTTGTAGGTGAACTATGGAAAGGACATTTCCTTAACATGTGACCATGCATAGCAATGAAAAACAAAATCTGCCAAAGTGCTGCATTATGAGCAGCACAAACTGATACAGAAGTTTTTTTTAAACTGCTAGTTACTGTCATTACTGATACTATTGTTGCCACTGATAATACCTCCAGAAACAAAGTTCCTTAACAGATTAAGACACTGGTATATATGTGTTTTTTTAGCTGTTGGAGCTGCCACCCTGTACCATAGAAGAGACCGTTTCATCCTTGTTCAGGTGAAAGTCTTCACTGTTACATTATTTCTGGCATTGTGGATTAAATGTTCTCATTTGGAGAGTGGCCATTATGGTAGACTAGACAGCAACCTCTGTCTGTGACCAATGTGGATGTTTAGAGTCCAATACTGAAGGGTTTTTATTTCATTGTGCATTTACAGTATTTAGTGGGGAGGGGTACTACGGGCATTCTGCAGTTTTGTCAGTGAGTCAGTGTTTAAACACACTAAGGTGGATGGTATTATCGTCTTTGTGATGTAGGTCTGAGGTTTAGAAGAGTTTCTGTATGGAACAAATTGGCTAAAACATGATTTTACAGGTCCAGTGTCCTAATTGCTTAATTTTCTGGAAACCCCCCACTAATTTGACAAGTTAGTGAAAAATTGTCTGTTAAGGAGCCACTTCTTTAAAACTAACATGCTGTAAAATGGTCCACTGGTAAATCTAGTAATTCATTAGAAATGACACTTTCCCCTGTGCAATCATCAATTCACAGAAACATGTTGCATAGCAGAAAGTTGAGAAAGTATTCAGGAATGATGCCATCTGTACAACTGGCTTGTATAGAGCGTGTGCCCTATATTAAGCCAGAGATCATTTAAAGACAGCTTCCCTGGATACATATTCATTGCCATTTTGGCCACTCAATTTTGTCAGATGCCTTCTGGAAAGGTAACAGCCTGAAGCCAGAGTATTTGAGAATCTCTTTATTAAATTTTTGTTCATGTTGATGAGATCCACCACTTAGTATCTACGGCTCTGAAAGACAGAAAGAGAGCAAAATTAGTACAAGTGCAGGGTTTCATATCCTTGTCTGACAACTTCCAGCTTACCTTGCCCAGGTTGTGTCGGCCAGCCGCCGACCAACCTTTTCAATAAAAGAGCTTTCACAGCAGGCCTAGGGTCTTCAAAGCTCTGGGGGACTGCTGAGGTCTTAGTCACCTGTGCAGGGTAGTATCTTCTGTAGTGAGCATCTTCCCAGTTGTCAAGCCCCTGCTCGTTGCTCACGCTAAAGTCAGTGTATGTGCCTGGAGGATACTGGCCTGTCACAAACATGTAGTCATAGTAAGGGTAGCGGCCCCAGTAACCACCCATGCTGGGCCCTGGCTGAGGTTGGCTGGTGAAAGCTTGTCCAGCAGATGCTTGCATAGGACGTGGAGAATAGAAGCCTTGGTCCTCGGTCTCTGTCTCATAGTTACCATGCTCAAAGGCTTCCTCAAGATTAGACATCTCTCCTGCCTGGTATGCAGGAGGGGGAGGATAAATGGCTGGGCTCACATTCACAGGTCCACTGGAACCAACACCATAAGCACCAGCTGACCTTTCCTCACCCGCAGAGAAGGTACTGAGAGGTGCAACAGCCCAGTTCATGTCTGAACAGAGAGGATAAGCAGTAGGATGAGCAGCAGTTTCCTATCACAGATCAGTTTGTTGGAGATTTAACACAAGATTTACCTCTTAAATTAGGTTGAAGTGCAGCTCCAGCTCCTGAGTAAGGTGCAGCTCCAGCTCCTGCGTAAGGTGCAGCTCCAGCTCCAGCTCCTGAGTAAGGTTGAAGTGCAGCTCCAGCTCCAAATCCTGAATGTGCTGAACTGTCAGTGTCTGGATAAGAATGACCCCAGTGTCCAAACAGAGCAGGCCCAGAAGAAGAGGAACTAGAGCTTAAATGTGCTGCTGGTTCTCTCTGAACCCTAGAATTAGTGGCAGCAGCATTGTTGGTGTGGGAGGCACTGGGATTAAAGCCTGGGTACAAAAGAACACAAATTAGGAGAGAGCTCAACTGAAAACATGCAACATTTTCCTTTAGTGTATAGCAATAGCTTACCTTTCTTAACAGGGAGGCAGCATATATCCACAATCAGCAAAGCAAAGAGGGAAGCCCTGTGATAGGTTTAAAAAGACACATCAACAAATACTTCTCAAACATTCAGGAGACTTGTTGAAACAACAGCTACTTACCATGAGAAGAACCGAGCAGTCATCATGTTGAAGGCCAAGAGTAAAGAAACTGTCAAATGTGAAGGGTTATAAATGTTGCCAAAGACCAGCCCCGACCAATCAGAGCCTAACGAGTTAATGATGGACAGCTGCTGGTGAATGACTCTCAGTCTGATGTGGAGAAAGCTTAAGATCTATTGTGAAAATCAGGTGTATTAATTAAACTTAAAAAACTAAGAAGTAAGAATGAATAGAAATTATACTCAGAATGTGACAGTAGGTCTGACTGTAGGTAATGGGATACCTCAGGAGAGTGTGATTAGTCCAATTTTAGTTTTGATTATGATAAATGGCATATATGAATCAGTAGATATATCAATAGGATGATCTTTCTTTGCTGATGACGGAGCAATACGGCAGCTGAGTTAACAGAAAGCCATTGATATAGTTGAGTCATGGTCACCATTTTAGGGATTTAGGTTTTCTGCGAAAAAGTTATAAGAAAGTTATCTTCTTTACACAAAGGAACGTAGCAGAGGAACTCAAATTTAAATGATTTGGTAAAAGTTTAGAAAGAGTAAAGGTTGTTAAGTTCTTGAGAATTCGGTCTGATTCCACAACATGAGGAATATCCGCTACACACACACACACACACGCACACACACACACACACACACACACACACACACACACACACACACACACACACACACACACACACACACACACACACACACACACACACACACACACATATACAGATACACACTCTCCAAACTGGAGGTGTGTCGACTGTCAGCTACTGTAGGTAATACACTGACTATGGATAACTACCTCATACAACCTTACCTCAAAAATTCCAAACTAACCCTAATTGGTCCCATTGATGGTACTGAATGACCCGCGGCTGACATACACTAACATACACACATACACATGGACTTCAAACATTTGGAGGACTCTGGTATCAATTCTGGGGAATTTAGTTTTCTGTGAGTGTGTGTTGAGCCAAATGGATGCGTGAGAATGGGCTTAAATATGCATGAACTATGTTGATTATGAATTACATTGTAATCAAAGGCCGGTGGCTTCTTGATCAAAGACCAGCTGAGTCACATTTGTCATTAAAAGCACCAAATGAACTCCTGGATCCTATATATTGTAGCTTCCAGAGCAGCAATTACCTTTACTTTTCTAATGAAAGAAATGAAAAGGGCCTTATTCACGCTTGGTTACGGTTGCTATGGTGATGCAATACAAAACAATTTGGCAGCTCTGAAATGTCCTGATACAAGTAATCACTGCAAATAATGTCCTGAGGGATATTAGGACTTTTGGTACTTTAAAGTGTTTATTGATATAGTTTATCTTGATTGGTTGACCATGATGTCAGCATGATGTATTTATAAAGTTGTGCCTATGTGCTGATTTTACTTCATCATGTTAGCCATTTGCCTGAGGAAGAAAGGACCTTTTGTACCACTTGAAAATGTACTACATGTGGGGTTTACTGTATGAGGAGACTCAGCAGTTATTAATGAAACATATGCTAATGTTTTATAGACCTGAAATGATTCATTTGTGAGAAAAATCTCTTTGACCGTTGTGTATAGTCCTCCAGCTTTAGGCTCAAGGGGATAAACTCATTAAACGTTCATTAATCCTTATTTTCCTTGTTGTTGTTTATTATGTTCTATCACTATTCCATAATTTGATTTATGATTCATTAACCATTTATAAAGCCAGACATTATAGCATATAAAGCCTTGTGAAGTATCCTTATTAGAAAGTGGTATTGTGGGTTTTTACTGTAGATAAAGCAAATACAGCAACATTGACAATCTAACAAGGGGTGAATGAATCTGGGCAGGTGTGTATGCTAGTATGGATATTAGGATAATGAACATCAGATTGGGATGGTTTGTAAAGAAGGAGCATGTGAGCAGCATCAGATGACTGGGATAGGTGGAGGGTCTGGGGGCGTCTGGTGGGCGGGTCTGGAACAAGCCAGATTGGCAGCAGCTGGACACTGGGACAGAGGGCCAGACTGAACAATAACAAGAGGACAGAGAGAATCTTTGTGACAGAATCGACCTTGTTTTCATAACTGCTGTTTCCTACGTCAGAAATGATCTCTGAACTCCAGCTTGTGAGCCAACCTGGAAGATACATTTTTAAAGAGCCTGGAAAAATAAAAATGTGAGAATCTAAAATTTCATGACTCTTGGCCATCACATCAAAAGATCCAGATCCACCAATCAATAGACCGGCTAACTTTTGACATGTATTATTGTGCATGCTCATTCACTGGCATGGCTTACTGGAACAATTAATGGAAAGGAGCCATCGTTAATGTTATTATTTACATCTGTGCTTTTCCTGCTTTGTCAACTCAACATGTCTGCTGTGAAAAAGGATCTATTGGCCATGTGGTGAGACTGCTTTCTCAACTCGATGATCTGTTTCATATGAAGTAAATTAGTTATAAATGAGAAATTTTCAAACAAATGACAGAAGAAATGATAAAGTTATCATTGTTCCTAACAACATGCACATTTTAAGCACAAGTATACTTTTGATACACCGAAACAATAAATACTGAAACATCATTATTTTACAAGAATAAGCTTAAAGAAAGAATGCAACACTTTATACTTCACTGAAAATATGAAGTAGTTTAACTGGAGAAATAGTCTGTTTTTAAAGCCTACCCACAAACACATGTATGTGGTCACATTGCACATGTACATGCATGTCCATATATATACTTTTACATCTACTTGCCAACACATGTACATACATATACAGTATAGATCTCAACATACAATTTTATTTAAAACTCCTCCTCCATTTTTAATCTTTTACTCATATTATGAAATATGTCTTATTTAGTACATCATAACCATATCCAGGTGTCACAGCGAGTGCAGGAGAGGAAATATAGGAGCTGAAAATCCACAATGCCAGACAGCTGCTGGAACTGCTTCGTCAGCTGGACGGCCGGATGCGTGTGTTGGTGCAAGAGTTACACCTGCTGTAAGTCTGAGACACTGGTAGTCGAGGTTAGCGGGAGCAAACTGAGGAGAGTGCAAACTGGTGCCAGCTAGGGATTATAGCTTTGACATGTGTCTGTGTGTGTTTGTGTGTAGGTGTGTGTTCACAGAAAACTATTTCCTGTCTCGCAGGCCAAGGCCACAGATATTCAAGGTGCTCACTCCACGATGTTAAAACATTTGTTAGCAATTAGCCTCGGCCAAAAAACTGACTCTCAACAAAACACATGGACCTTCCCTCCCTCTCTCTACCCCTCCCTTTTCTTGTTTTTTTCCCTCATCCTGTCCCTTTCCCAGTCCCTCCCTCATTTTCCAGTTTCTTTGTTCCCCTCCCATCTTTCTCTCCCCCCCCCCCCACCCCTCTCTCTCTCACTTTCTTTCTTACCACCCTTCTTCCTTTTCTTCATCCCTCCCTGCTCCATTTCTCTCTCACTCCCTCCCTTCTCTAGAGTTGGACATGGTTTCCGTCTGAGGAGGTTTATTTTCCTCAGGCTATGGAAAGGAGTGGGATGATGCCAGAGAGCTGCAGGCAGACACAAACACAGGTTACAAACTTTGAGTAGTTTTCAGCACAAGAAGATTTTAATTAATCTAGAAATCATTCTGTCTTCTGAAGTTGCAGACGTGCATCTTTTGCTCATATAGGCTGGTAACAAATGCAGCTGGATCCTGCATTCGTGAGCTGAGCTGAGGTGCTGGTCCTCTCTCTTCCTTTGCCTTTCAGATCTGTGGAACTAAGACATTTTGGGACTTTTTGGCTTTCTTTTCACTTTGGAGATTTGCAGACAACTGGGAAATGAATGCTGGCACCTCAAAGTGAAATTGCTGACTACTTTAGCTATTACTGGGGGGGAAAAGGTGAAGAAGACTGCAACATCACCACCATCATTACTGCAACAATCAAGCTGAGCATCAGCAAACTGGACAAGTTGTTTATACAGAATACTTGAGCAAGGAATCATGAAAGGTAAAGTGAGTTTCTCTTTTTTCAATGTTATTTCATTCGTAGCACCAGCACATTTCCTACTGCATCTTCCTTCTCACCAAAACCTCAAAAACAATTGAAGAATGTTTACAGGAACAGTATCTGTCATGGTGGCATGCAGTCAGGCACCTGCACAGGGTACCAGAAACCACATATGCTTCTCATCTGCGTTCTGCTCCAAAACTTGGCAGCGTGGATCCTGAGAAAGCGTTGGTTTGTTATTCTTGGATGTGAGACTTTGATCAGTCAGCTTTTAAATCTCTATATATGTGTGTCTGTGTATGTCAATGTGTGTGCATGTGTATCTATGTGTGGACACCACAGCCCGTTTAATAAAACATAAAATGTTCTCTCGCCCTGCCAATCCCCCGTTAAAAGAGGGAGAGTGAAAACATAACATTTGAATTTGAACGTTCTCATAACATGGCATGAAACGAGAGCTGTCGGTGACTTTGAAGAGGGGCAGGAGCTCTTACATGGTTTCTGGGCTTACTGTATGTGTGTGCAGAGGTATGTGGAGTGAAAGGTTGACAGAGATGGGGGGGGGGGGGGGGGGATAACAGAGAGGGAATGAGAGGGAGGAGGAAGAAATCCCACATTTGGGATAACAGCTTGAAAAGATGTTAAGAATGACATGATGTATTTATTACCAACGGTAATTGGAATAGGATGGATTGATTTACATCTTTGTTTTTATTGTAAACTGCCCTGCATTCATAGGTGTGGTGTTAAACTGCTGCTTTTCCTGCAGACACTATGGCATCTATGTGATTTCATCAAGATTTTGATCTTTGATTTTGTTTCGATAACCCCCTGGCACTTAGGTGGCACTTCTTACTGTGGCCATCGTAATGTGTTAGTGAATATCACTGCTCATGTTGTGTTTTTATCTACTGTTTCTTCCAAATTAGAGGAGTTTTCTGAGAAAAGCATTGTGTATCTCTGTTCATACTGATATGATAGTAAATTTACCAAAAATAATGCTGATGAGTGGGGATAATGCTTAATTCTACCATCCAGTGGTACTTATAACTACGCCTAATCCTACAAGGGTCAGTTTATGGTTGATCAGAAGTAGTTCATATGATGTGTTGTCCAACCATGTCAGAAACTGAAATTGTTTACAGTTCTGAAAGGTCACACTTGAAGGCAGAGTGAGAAACCAGCCACCACAGAGAAATGGCAGATGTGATATCATTTATTATGGGGGACAGGCTCATTGGAAAGGTACTCATTGTGTTGCTCTCTATTCTACAGATGAAAAGTGAAATAAATAGTTGTGTGAAAAGGAGGCCAAGAGAGAGAAACTGGCCAATCACTGAAGCGTGTGGGTGTGAATGTGGAATAGTCCGTTCCGGCCCTACACAACCTCTTCTAGTCCAATGTGAAAAAGGTGTCAAGGAGAGGGGGTTTCTGAAGCTATTCGACTACCCAAAAAGCAGTTCTGATGGAATATTCTGGCCCCTTAACCCAGGCTGTCTTTGGATCATGAATTATGTCAACAGAAGCAGTGGCCAAAAAAGATCTAAATGATCATTTTATTTACATCAAAACTGTGTGCCCTACTTACAAAGTGCTGCAGTTTACTTAATTTTAGTCTAAATAAACATGATTTTGGATGTGCTGGAAGTGTGTTTAAAGGAGCCTAATAATTCAACAATCTGTGCAATGTGCTTATTCACTCCCTGTCCCAAGAGTTATACAGTTAGATACCATGATCAATGTCAAGTTTGGTACACTAAATGTGGGACTAGCACATGACTAGCTTAATTAAGCCTAGTATAAAGACTGAGCAAAGGGAAGCCTGGCTCTCACCAAAGTTCAGAATTTGACTCCATTTAATCTATTCTTCATTTAACCCATTCACAAACTGAAATGCTGTTACTGAGAAGTTTACTTTCTGATTTTTGTATGGATTAAATAAACAAGATATAATGCTTTTTTCCTTTTGAACAACACCAGCCTCGATGTTTCTCCCTGCATCCAATCTTAATGCTAAGCTATGCGTCTCCTTGCAGTAGCTTCATTCTTAGTACACAAAATGATATCAATCTTCTCATCTTGCTCTTTGCAAAAGTGAGTAATGAAAAAGTGCAAAACAAATCAACACAAAAAACAGACCATTACATTTACAGAAGCTAGCAACTCAATTTAGTGTATTATTACAATTAGTGACAAAAGTAGTGAAACATTTACTTTGTGATGTAATTGTATTTCAGTAGCCTGATATGGTTTCTAATCACTGATGGAAAATCTGGATTTGTACCATGTTTCACATTGATTACTGTGTTTGGATTTCACCAGTGTTACATTACGAATGAAGGGAAATCACAGTAAACTCCAACCTAAATCAGCATGTTGTCTTTTCTCTTGAAAGGTCTGGGGGAGTGAAGCTGGCTTGAGCCACGAGGCGATACAGCAAATTAACTCCAAAAACATATACAGTTTACTTCTCAGCCATACAGTACAGGAGGTCTGTTAATGTGGTTTCCAGTCTTGCAGAGAATGAGTCCAACCAGCCTGATCAGAATAAAACATGCTGCCTCATACATTCCTACCAGTGCCGGCGCTCACAGGGGGAATTGGGAAGATGAGAGACAGGTGTATAGTTGGCAAAACAGAAAGAAAAAATTGGGCAAAGAAGAAAAGGGAAAGCAGATTTTGTTTGTTTCAAAACAATTTCTGCGGAACTGTTTCAGAAAAATATATCTTTGAACTGCACAGCTAGCTGGTGCAACTGGCTAACATGAGGGTTTACTAAGTGGAGATTTAACATCTTTCAATTGAAACTGGTTGTTACTAAATATTAACAGCTACTACCTGTCAGGTATAATTGTTGTTGTTGTTGACATAACTAACATTAACTTGCTAATATTGAACCAGTTAAGACCAAAGAGTAAACAAAGCCATATGGAATATGTTCGTAATGTCTGACCTGAAACTTTAAATTTCACCAAAAAAAATTAAAAAAAATGCTAAAACTCCAATTACAAACTTTATGCTGCTAACATAAGACTTAATGACCAAATGACAACAGTTAGCTCAATATTGAACTGTCACTGTAAATTAATTAAAAGACACATATTTCTCAACATATTTCACAACATATTTCTCCAGGTGTGCAGATATAAACAAAGTCATACCTACATTTACAAAGGATTAGTCTTAGGTTTTAATGGTGCAATATTAGTAAATCAGTATCTTAAAACTAGCTAACTACATCATTAGGAAGGATTTACAAAAGAATTTACGAATACTTTTCCCAGTCTTGCAGAATAACTAGGTGTCCATATTCTTAATTCAGGTGTCAAGCTTTTTCCTATTCTTATATCATCTCTCTGTGGGACTTTCCTCAGACATGGTGATCATCTAAAATTTGAAAGCAAGTGACACAAGCTGAGCAGCCCTCAATTAAAGCATCAGGACCTAGAATATTGTACACACCCTTTGGCCTCACAACCCCATAAACATAACCAGCTCTGTCTCAGCCTTGCTGTCCCAAGCAATTTAGTCCTGAGAAAACATGATGCGTTTATGGCTTTGTGACTGTAAAAATCTCCAGTTTCAGTGCTGAACCACAATAAAAGAACATTCTCTTGTAATGGCTCGACTATAACTTCAGTTTTGCAATCTGCAGCAACACATACCAGGCGTTTATAGTTTTGTGAGGAGACCACACATTCCAGTCACAGGGCACCTAAATGACTTGGATGTCAGCAGAGGTTTGGAAAGAGATTCATTTGGCTTTACGAGTCACGGTCAAGACCTCCCCTCTGATATGGAGCAGAGCCCATCTTGTGACCAATCAAAAAGTACACGCTGTTGTATCTATGCAGCTTCATGTGGAGTAGATCTCTATTTGCATGTTAAATCACATCATGTAGTGATGTGGTGAAGTTAGAGGACACTCAGGGTATGCTACTCACCAAGGATAATATTTTGCAAAACCTGGCAAAAGCAAAGTCCAGAGGAGGAATGAAGGGGGGAGGAGGGTGGGGAATGGGTTTGGAAAGTCCAAAGCCCCCTGAGAAGAACCACCACTGAGGAACCACAAACACGGAGTGGCACTGATGGTTTGCTGACTCAAGAACAGGCCTGGCACCGTGCTCACAAACACCAAAGGTTCAATGGTTGATTGACTCCATGTGGATGAAGACTATCTGAAAATATGAGTTTGAATTTTAGAATGTTTATCTTCAAGCTGTGCTTTCACTCACCCATAACTGTGTGGATAACTTTATGATATCCAAATTCACCTGCACATAATATTCTAACGAAACTGGTTAGAAACCATCAGAAATATGTTTTAAAAGCTCTGTAAAGTGGCCTGTAATGCATATTCCTCATGTCCTGTACGTGCACTGTTTTAAGTTGCTGCTAGCCTTGCTATTTTCAAAAGTGGTTAGCCACTGTACAGCATCTGGACCTGAGGAACACGTACAGTAGCACAGAGAATAATAACTGGGAAATCACACTGACATTTATAGAAAACTCAGAAAACTCCTACATGGAAGTTTAAGAAGATAATGTTGTCTTTTAAGGCTGAGCTAATTGTCTTGTGTAGGAACATTGTAGCCTGCTGTTTAAACCATTTCATACAGTAGCTTTTAAAGGCTCACTAAGGTGCAAAGTTTGTTGTGCGCACTGTATCATCAACCTTGAAAGATAGGTAAGGTAAGTGAATACTTCTTGGTCCTGACCCTCAGATTGGAAATGATAAATAATGATTAATGATTGATATTAACACACCTGAGAGATGTCACACCTAGAAGGGCTTTTCTGCCTGTTTGTTTAGAGAAAGCTGAACAGAGAAATCCAAACCTTTAAGACTGAGGAGGAGTTATTTGATCCCACCCTTTTACAGAAAACTAAGTTTTATTATCTTTTAAACAGCTCATGTAGGATTAATGCAGATGGTTGTTTAAACTGGGGATAAAATCCTGCGCTGTACCAATTTGTTGACCAATGAGGTTGTTGAAGTATGATTCACTTGATTGCCAAGCACTTATATCAACATTTAAATATAACAAAGAAACTGTTTGTCTACTGATTCACACTTTTTAGTTGTTCCACAGTGTCTGTGTCATGACCTGACTACTTACAGAACTGTGTGTGACCTGGTACGACTGTGCTGTGTTGTGCTGCTGTCAGCTCAGTTCTGCTCTGTGTGTGTTGGACAGGTCGGCTTCCTCACTAACGAGACAGACATGAGGGTTTTTCCACAGAGAGCAAGGAAACCATGAGAAAAGAAAAGAGAAACAAACAAGAGCAGAGAAAAACAGAGAGGGAGATGAAACAGGCTAGAAGAGAAGGAGATGGATGATCAGGACAATTAATCAATGGGTGGAACCAATGAGCAGACAGATACTTGAGTGTTGATACGGATTGTAATATTTTGGATTTCAGTTTCCAATAGTATATAATGTGCTGACACTCAAACCTCAAATCTGACCATTTTCATGCTTCAGAAGTCCAAAAAATGTTAAGAATTTTGTTTTTCCACCAAAAATGTATCTTAATCAGGGTGGGGTGGTGTGTGAAACATAATTGGATCATTATGAAAACACTCCACTGAAACTGAGAATAATGATGGTCCATGATTTTAGAACCCCTACTATACTCTTATACAACTCTACTACTACAGCTTTCAAATTGAAGTCATGGGTTTACAAGAAAATACTGTTTTTGGGAAGTTGACACAAAATGGATACTTGTTCCCTTTTAAAAATGGTGAATAATTGTGTGTGTGTTCCAATATATTTAATTGGCCTTCAGTAGCAGTGGAGCACACTAGAATCATCTTATTAAGTTGTTGTGGTGAACATGTTAACAAGCAGTTTCCCATTTACACATCAAGCAGGTATAGAGCAACATTTGCATTTAAGTCAGTTTGTGTCACCCTTACAAATGTAAGACCAAACATATGTCTCCTTTTGACATTGTTTTGGCCTCCTTCTATTCCAGAGGGAACACATATTTGGAGTTTTAGCTTCTACATGCTCCACAAGCTTGTCACCAATATTTTCTTTTTGCCCTATTGTGTTGGCCACATTGCATACAGTTGGATTGGTCAGCTTTTTTTTTGCAGAAAATAGCTCTGCTGGAAATAGGTAGAGTTGTTGGGGAACCACAAAGTTGAGTGATAATCCTCTGTGTGCACCGCTGTGAGTGACCCTATTCACATTATACATAGTCATTTGATCTGTTGGATAATCTAAAATAGATTTGAGCAGCTTTCAGGCCAAGAGCAATACAGCAGGCCACTGTATACAACCAACAATAAATGTTGGTTTCTCTTTCATGCCCACAATCTTCCTAACCATAACCAAGCAGGTTTTGTACCTATAAAACCAAATTTTTATGGTGGCAGATGAAAGAAATAAACTTACATCATAGTCAAATGCAATAATGTGCTCCTTGTAGTCTGAGAGCCAGCTGGTTAATGTTCTAATAATTCTAATAAACGACCACTTCTGGCTCAACATATGAGCAAACCAACACTCCAGTTTGTGCAGGTGAGGTCTGTGTTTTTCTTTCTTTGGATATGGTCGCCTCCACCTCTCCTTTGGTTTTTCTTCTCCCTCCTCTCTCCTCCCTACATCATTATATCAGCCTCAGTGTCCGCCCAGACCTGACCTCAGCTGTTCCACTGCTACCTCACATAAGCATTCACCTCATCATTGCTTTTGCAGGCCAAGCGTGTTGCTTTGGTCTCTCAAAACTTTAAATTCACTTGTGGAAAGCTTAATATTAAAATCTTAAACTTCCTTCTCAGTGCTACTCTTGTATGTGTTACCACCTATTCCATTATGGTATTTGCACTGCCATTTGCTTCTCTCAGTCAATGAATGGAGGTAAGGTGTTCACTGGAGAAAGAGGAGCGTTTCCTGCTACTCTCAGCAGCAGGAATGGAGAAAACAGCAGTTGCTGGATGGATGGATGGAGAATGAGAGAGAGCAGAGGGGGAGCTCTTGTTTTGTTGTCCTTGGTCGATGGGTGAAGTTCACACCTGGGTGCAAACAACCAATAACTGCGGGAAGTTGAGTTTCTTAAGGACTCTCTTTGTTAGAGTCTTTAAACATGTGGTCATCTGGTTAGACCCAACATGTTTCTTAGCCAGAATTTTAACATTTTGGGAGAGGAAAGCAGTGGTCACCATGGCAGGAGCTCTTGTCCAGCCTTATTTTGACTATGCGTGCTGTCAGCCTAACTTCATACCATAAAAACAGACTTCAGACTTCTCAAAACAAGTTTAGGGTTATTCTGAAACTCACCTCTACCCTTCTCACCTCGAGAGCCTTGGATAGAAGAAAGTACAAGAAAGAGTCCCTCAGATCAAGTTGTACATGGTACATAACATTGTGCATGGTGTTGTCCCTCAATATGTAAAACATGTTTTCATCCAGATGAGGGATATTAACAGTTATAACCACTATAGGGGAAGTCCCACTGACTTTGTTGTTCCCAGGTTTAAGAGTAACTTGGGAAAGGAAACTTTTATATACAGTACATGGCAGTAAATCTACGGAATAGATTGACGAGAAGTCTTATTATCATGAGTAGCTTGGGAGGTCTCAAGCTAGCACATATGAATTGACTTATTTATAGTAGCATACTATGTCTGATAGGTTATCTTTCTAAATAATGTTTTCTTGGTTTGCTTTAATGTAGCTTATTGATTTGAATTATTATGCACAGACCCAGACTTGTATATAATTTGCTAAGGGGACTGTGAAGTTATGTTGATATACTGATCTGTGATGTACAGAGTTTTTAATGAGTTTTATTAACTGAATGATTATTAGGGCCATGCATTGTCCAATTCAATTGATGTTGTTAATACAATGAATAACTTGCTGAATGTATTGTATTCTTGTTTTGATTATTGTTTTGATGTCATTCTTGCCATGTTAGATCAGCCACATGTGGACAGTCACAAGCTACATATGATGATGCATGAATATAGTAGTTGATGCCAATCAGCTGATACCTACATTAACACTATGTCCCATTGAATGCAAAAGGGAGAACTCTAGAAACCTTTCAGAGTCACATTTTAAGCCTACAGGTGCTGAGTATTAGTACATAAGCTTTTGGTGTAATATTACTTTAAAACGTACCACATCTGTCTAGAATCAGTCAACATATTTTGCACATTTCCATTTCCACAATCAGAAACATCACAAAGTCAAACATGTCTATAATGTGACTACATACATTATATTATGTAGCAGGGTTTCAGCAGTTTGACAACTCAGTCTGAAACTATTTGCTCCAAGGCCAGCTCCTTTGGCTGCATCAACATCGGAGCATGGTAGGGTGTCCAACTGTCTCTCTTCAGCTAGTCAGCGACCTGCCAAACTCTCTTTTTCCTGTGTATGAGTGTTTGTGTCTTTTCCAGCTCTTTCCCCTCAATGACAGCCTCCTCTGCAGCTCCACTCAGTGTTTTAGTTTCCTGACATTCAGTGCCACGCCCGCACCACCTCTGGTGTTGGGTTGGGTAGCACTTTGGGTGGTGACGTGCGGTATATGGCCCACATGTAATTGCTGTTACATACAGTTATTAAAACATAAAGCTGAATGTAAGTCTGGGATTTTATAGTAAACTGGCCTTGTGAGGTTTATTAGTCCCTGTGGTTATAATCTGTGGAGGTTGCTTGCATGCTTCTTACTTTAGCCAGAGTATGCGGTGACAGCCTCCACAGACACAATACTCCCCCCCAGAATTAGCACACAAAACCAACAACTCTTCTCATGCTTTTTATACCACTATGGGGCTGTTTCTCCTGAGTGTGCAACAGCTCAGAGAAAATATTTGAGCAGAGCAAAAACATGCAGTTTAGTTGTGCTATGCTAAGCATGAACATTCTGAGTACAATAGGGGGAGACTGTGGAGGATTTTGGGGCAGCTGGTTTGTATGATTTATGACAGCATTAATAAAACGTGTTGGTGGCTCCAGAATAATTGGTTTAAGTCAGCTTTGTTTCTGAAAATGTCTTCTTTATGTGTCACTTTGTTTTCTTTTCCAGACAACTATGGAGGATACGAGAACCGGCTTTTCAAAGGTAATAGTCAAACTGTTCTATTCAGCATACATGATGTATGTCACATGATATCTGTCTATTTAATTCAAAGTCTGCAAGTGAATTTGGGAAAGATGTATGATTACATTTCCACAATATTGATTTAGCTCTTTGCTGCCCTTTTCTCTACACACACTTAATGAGCCTGTTTATGCTTTCAACTGAGTTCATTTTAATGTACGTACAAACCTGCAACTTCTAGGACTGTGATTCAAGGAAAATTGGTTGAGTTCATGATAAAATAGTGTTTTTCAGTTTTTTCCATGATCCTTAAAAGGAAGATCACACAACACTAAAAACTCCTATGTTACTTGGTCAGTAGTGAACAGTAGAACATGTTTTCAATATCTCTTTCTTCCTCGTCTTGTATTTCAGAGGAGGATCTCACTGGCGAGGAGGAGGATATACCTTCATTCAGAGGTGAAGGTCACATGCACACCCACACAAGTCTTAACAACAAAACAAACATGGGAATCTGCTTTGTTTTTTTAACAAGTGTGTGTGTGTGTGTGTGTGTGTGTGTTTGTGTGTGTGTACATCTGCCAATGACAACATTGTTATTTGTCAATTCCACATCTGCTCCATGTCTCACCACATTTAGCCTCTCAGTTTAAAAAAAAAAAATTAATTTCTTTATTGAGGATATTGCAGGTATTAAGAACACACATATAATGCAGTACCTCCCCTCATTTTCCTGTTCTAACCCCCCCATCCCACCACCCTCTCAGTTTTAACCATTTTACTAACTGCAGTACTTAAATGATAATTCCAGTTTAATACAACTTGTGTTTTACTTAACAAGATAGATTGTAAACAAACTAACAATATAACACTCAAAAGCAAAATAATAATCCCTCATTGCACATATTATTTCATAATCTAAAAAAGAGTCAGTCTGTAAACTGTGATGGATGTTTACAACGGACAGTACTGGTAATAGTTTTGCCCTACGCCTTTGTTTTCTCTTTCAAATTAGTCCAATTAAGTGATCATGTTGCCCCATTAGCCCTCTTTTAAGTAATTTTGTTGCATTCCCAACACTCAGCCATTATCTTGGCGAGTGCAATTATTACAAACAGAAATTACAAACCAGAATTGTCCTTCAATGCAGTATAAAATGGATTATTTTTAAATTGTGGTATTGCAACTGACAGTAAGTACTGTACATGATGTGAATACTTCTTTAACCTCTGGTAACAATTATCTGCATCTGTGTTCAGTAAGTCACTAACACTTTCTTATTGTGTGCATCCATCCATTCATTGTGTGTCCAGGTCGTACCAGAGGTGGCTGTGTGAAGTGCCAGCCGAGCCACTCACTCCAGCTGGCTGTCAAAGTCCTCTATGGATTTGTTGCATTTCTCATCATCACCATTGCAGTGCTGGCGTCACTCGGTGAGCTGTTTGATTTTAACCTAGCAATCTTGGTACTTATTGGGCAACCAAGGCTAGTTTATCTCTGGTATGTAGCATGCAGTAAAGTCAAAAGTGAGCTGTTACCACCAACTGAGCAAAACACATTAGTTTAAAATGAAAAAAACAAAAACAAAAAGACCATAGATATGATCTCCACCTCTGAAGGCATTCCAACCCTTAAAAGCAGTCGTTCCCAACAGTGACCCTGTGATTTGTCAGATATTCCCACTGATGAAAGCTGACATAATGCATTAAGAAAATGGAGAAGTAGGCTTGTCGTGGGAAAATGTTAGACTTCACTTTGTGTGCATGTGTGTCTTAATAAAACACAGCACATTTAAACTCCCGTACATCAAATAGGTCCTGTGTGCCATGTTTTACCTGACTACTTCTCCATGCCGACAGATGCTGTTCACATTAACATCACTCTTTATTGGGTTTGAAAGCTGTAAATCTTAATCTTTTACAACCGTTCAGATATCTCAGAGGATACTTGGTAGAGTGACGCAAAATCCCACACACACACACACACACACACACACACACACACACACACACACACACACACACACACACACACACACACACACACACACACACACACACACACACACAGGGTTGCCTTCACATACATGTACAGAAAGGTAATAAAGTCTTGTTAAAGTCGTACTGTAAACTGTGTGTGGGGATTTCATTAACGTTTTATATGTGCTGGAAACATGTAGACCTACTGTACAAGTGAAATTACCACCAGCAGTTGGCTTCAATTTAAGCAATCGTTACAGACACAGTTCTGTAGCAGTTGCAGTTTAACTGACATCGTTAGCTAGCTTCAGTCCCCGATTTGTTGATTCATGACCATTAAACAAAGACATCCTCCATTAAAATGTCCTAATCTATGCCCCCTTTTCTGTGGGTAGCTATTTTAAGTCTAATATTTGTGTTTAATTTGAAATATTAAATTTGTTCTGTTTTTCTGTGATAGGTTGAGTGCTGACAGGATAGCTATTGCATGTCCACCATTATAAAACAAATGTCTGTAAAACTGTTGACAGGAGAACCTTGAACTGCAAACAAGTTGTCTGATTCTTTCTATTATGAATATTTCATGTAGGTTTTATTTTGCTGAGTATTTCAACAATCTGTGAAAAAAGATATACCACAAAGTATATTCTGGGAGAAACATAAACATGAAAATTTTTCCTTCAGTATATTGACCACCAACAAAGACAACTGAGCAACCAAATGACTAAATCAGCATTTACTAACTTTCATCTTACCCAAATGTGTGCTGACACAAATATAACACTACAATACAAGCAGAAACACAATCCAGCTGTGCAACCCCAAAGCACTAAAAAACTTCAGTATCAACAGAAAACATATTGTACTTGGCTGGAACTCCCAACTGTGCATGCACACAAGGAAAAACAGACACCAGTAACCTTTGATTTTCCATTCCCTGCTGAACAGCTGTTTTATAATAAATAATAAATTAATCTGTTTTTAAAAAAACAAACTACAGCGCATTTTGTAGCACTTTCCTTTATAAAAAGAAACAAATATTTATTGTGTCTATGATGGTCTGTAGTGGCAAATTAACACATAATCTCTTATAAAGTATTTTATGGAATTCATTCATTCAAAAACTTGAATGCTTTTAGCATCATTGCACAGAATCTTGCATAAGCCATTAGTCATGCTCAGCATCACTGTCACAGGAGCTAAAACAGCAGAGCAGGTGGTATGTGCAAATCACATGTGGAAACATTCATAGATGCAAACAGACCTACATTAATCCCCTGAGTCAGGAACTAGGATGCAGAAAAAGTCTGCAAATACAAACCATACAAAGTTGCATTCACAAATGTACCCTCAACCACACAAAAACCTCACCCTCACAACCTTGTTGCTCTCTTGAGAAATATGTTGGGAGGGGGCAGGACCTGGCCAGCTGGTTAAACCATTTGTTAACCAATGAAAACTTTATATGTTTTCTTATCAGGGTTTAAATTACAACGTCCTGTTTTTACTCCTTAAAATACTTCCTATTTCCTGTAAAGAGCAAGGAACTGCAGATGTCAAACCTTTCTTTATCTATTCCTCCATATTCAGAACCATCCTTTCTTGGTATTTTCGCTCAATGAGTGCCACTATTAGTGGTAGTGTTCAGTGCTGTTTTTGAATTACTTTAGCATTTTTCTGCATTTATATATTAATATAATTTTGCAATTTCTTTTAGTTCCAGGATATGTTTCCTTACCTTTATATTTTCTGTGTCTGCAGTGTTCAGGAAGGTTGACAACCTGGCTGACGAGGAGTCTGTCTACCACAAGAAGATCATCAGTGTTCAGCAAGGAATAGAGGGTAAAATATCTGCTTGATTCAGAGGATATCATTTTTTTATACTGAGTCAGCATGATTTTATTTAGCAAATATAATATAATTAATCACTCAAAACAAACAAACAAACACATAAAATTTACTGTGTGACTGTTATGAGGAATTTCATCATCTTTAAATATATGACAATTGTAAGAAACATACTAAATTGATTAATTTATTTATCTAAAGTAGCTGTTTGTTGGTACTGCAAAGAATAATCAAAAACAACAACATCAAAAAAAGCAAACTGCATAGACCCTTGAGATTTATCATATTAATTTGACAAAATGGTGCTTATTGGCAGCCTTTCGTTGTTTTGCCAGTTGCAATGGAAATGAACGCTTCACTAAATGCAAAAGAAACAGACTCAGAAGGTTAAAAACAAGAAGGGTTTCCGATTCAGTGTGGATTGATACACTTAATAAAATGGAAGTGTATCTGTTACGTTATAAAACATTTTCGATATGAATTGGCCACGGCATCTCTCTCCCACCATTTAACAGGTGCTGTAGACAGGACTATCATGTCCTCATACAGACAGCTGCTCTGATGATTTCCCTCTTTCCTGTACACAAGCACCAACACCACCTGTTGATTGGTTGGAATTGTGGTGTGGAGCTCAATCAGAACCACTTTGTTTCCCATTCATAGAGCCAAGGCTATGTATGAACACTGGATTTCTTTTCACAGCACACACAGAACAGACATCTAGTGGACCATGAGGAGATATTTACTTTGATAAAAAGTGTATTGAACAATATTTCTCCAGAATCACTGACTCTGTCTTTAAAGTTCCAGAGCAGCTTCTAAATTAACTTTGTTGTAAAATTGTTTTGTCAATTAGAAACATACTGCATAAAGTATGTATCAGGTTTTTAAGGACATTCTTGAATGATGGAGTGTGATGTCAGAGGAATTCAGAATATATTTTTCTCTCTCTCTAACATATGGTAGCCAGAGGTTTTGCAGTATAAGATTTATAGTAATCTATATATTTTTTTTCGAATACTGCCTCAAAGCCTTATGTCTCCTCTCTTTCTTTTCTTTCTCTGTCTTTCAGATCTGAGCTCTGCCTCTAACTGTTCAGGCTGTCTGGATGCGACTCTGTACAGTGAGGAGATCAGCAGGCTGAAGAGAGAGTTTGAAGACATCCAGAAAATGATACTGGGACAGGAACAGGTACAATGGATCACAATTAAGTTGTTGTCACTCAATTTATAATTATGTAAAACAAATAGCCACATTTGAGAAGCTTAAATTATTGTTGAAATATTTTTAAAATCTTCTGCTAATATGAAAATTTATGAATCATACTTTTTATGAAAACAGTGTCACATGACATGTTTTCTTTTTTAACAGGTACAATGGATCACTATTAAGTTAGAAACTCATATTTTTTATGAAAACAGTGTCACGTGAAATGTTTTTTTTTATATCATTCCATTAATAGAAAAAATACATGGATACTCTGTGGCTCCTCTTTGATCCCCCAGGTCCTGGACCAGGCCTCTCAGACCCAGACCACTCAAAAAGCCACCAGCACCCGACTGACTCGCGACATGCAAAACCACCTAATGTCAATCAAACTTCTCAACCAGTCGCTGGTTAGATACCTGGGTCAGGTGGAGGGCTGGAAGGACGTGATCGAGGAAACTGACGAAAAGTTGAAAACTCTGATGGAGGATCAGTATGACATCAAAGCTACCGCACAGCAAGTTAACACCACAGTGGCGCTCAGGTGAATAAGGCCAGAGATATTTGAACACATAACATAGCTCTCTGAAATGAGTATTTGATACTGAAAACCTGATATTAGCATAATTATTCTTCAGATTTATTTTGTTTGGAAGGCAAAGATGCCTTTTGGAGATGTCATAATAGAAATAAACTGTAAGAATGTAAGAAATCTAAAGGTAAAGCATTACATTTCCAAAATCTTTAATTAGAAAAGTGCATAAGGTATTATCAGAGACAGCACATCTGGTGGATAAGTATACCAGCTGAAGATGATTTAATTTTTACATTCACATCATGTGTTCCTGACCTTTTAATGAAGTGGACAAAGTGGGAACTTCAGTGGCTGACAGTAGGCAAGAAGCCAGAGTCTGTCATAATTGCCATTTTGGGACAAGCCTCATGAGCACATTTTTGTTTACATTGCCAAACCACAGTAAAAATAGCAACCAGGTTTTCCCATTTGAAAAAGACACAGCTGTGACTTTAAACAAAGAATATGACTGATGGATTTTATTATCCTTGCTGTTATGAAATACAACTAGAAATTTGAATTGGGTGATAAAATTGTTAGATGCCTTTTTATTTTTGCAACGTGTAGCACATTTATGAACAAGGAAAAACTTATTTCCTCTTTACAACCAAGCAGGGATGTAAGTAAATTAAGCCACTGTACCTCACATCTCCTTTGTGCTTCCCTCTACTCTCCAGCACAATGTGGATAGACGCTTTGCAGAGGAAAGCAGATGAGGAAACTGTTGTCCTCCAGAAGCTGACCAACGACTGGCAAAACTACACCCAAGTTCTGAGTGTGATGAAATCCAACACGAGTAACACTGTGCAAAACATGCGCTTTCTGCAAAACAACATCATAGCAGATCACCAGAGAATATCCATGTCCAACCAAGTTTTCTATGACCTCACTCAGCAGGTATGTTTAGATCTATAAATTCATGAACAGGTTGGGTTCAGGATCTGGATGCAAGTTCAATATTTTTCTGTCTAGATCAGTACTATGAAGAGGTTTTATAACATGAGAAGGGAAACACTTCTGATAAAAAAAATTAAAAAAACCAACCCACACACAACTTTGCGAACTATGCACGCTGGTTGAGAATTAAATATATTAAGTCTATCTGTAGCTTAAACACAGTCATGTGTAATCTTGTACTCGTGCACCAGTTTGGGGACCAATTTGAACCTTGATAATGACAACATGTTTTTGTAAGGTGAGGACAATTTTTCAAAAAATATTATTAGATTCAGGTTAGAACTGGGGAAAGGGTCAGAATTACTTATGATGGTTAGGGACTAGCATGTCAGTGGGTCCTCACAAGTATAGAAGTACTACATATGTGTATGTTTTCAGGTGATGAACCTGCAGATGCAACTTGATAATGTAACCTCTTTCATGGATGAACATGAAGAGAACATGCATGACCTTCAGTACCATTCCAGGTAATACACATGCATGGACACTAATACGTGCATGGTATGAAACATTTTTGCTTGAAAAATTCCTAAAAAGATGAATATATTATCAAAATACACGGTCGCCCATGAAGTTGGAATAAAATATTTTTTACCTCTTTCCATGAAATGATTGTGAAAATGTGATTTATTCTTGATAGATAAAGTGTATATATTCTCAAAATTGTATTGATCAATCTCATTGCACCTGGTCAAAGGTGATTACTGATGTGTATAAATAGAAAATAAAAAGAGGAATGTGTCTGACAACAAAATTATTCCAACTTTATGGGCAACCGTGTAGTTACAAATTAATTAATTAATTTCCTGTTGATCAACTAATCAAGTAATCAGTAATTGTCCCACCCCATATTGGTGATGAATTTGTATTGACTTGCATTAATTCCTTGGGGGCTTACAGTACATTTATCCTATCCTTAATTTAAGTGTAATTCTAACCTTAACTTTAAAATGAACCCTACCATACAAAAAAGATTTACCCAGTTTTTGTGCCCAAATGAAAGGTAAATCCTGACAATGATTATAGTACACACAATTAAGTAAGAATGACAATTATATAAGTAATTAGAGCCTAGAATCTAGTATCTGGAAGTAATAATGTTGATACAGGGAGAAACCCTAATTTAACTATCCCTTTTAGGTACTACGAAAATCGGACAGGTGAACGTTTCTCTGCCTTGGATGGTCGTCTGAACTCAATCGAGATGGATATCGACACGATATCCTCCAGCATCAACGCCACCGTCAGTCACGTCCAAAGCATGTACAAGTATATCAACATCGAAACCTCAACCTATCAGGGCCGCCTGAGCAGACAAACAGAAGATCTACAGGTTGGAACTACACAAGCCATACAAAAACGACATTTTTTCACACAAAAAAAGATATAGGTTCAAGTTGAAGTCCTTTCTACTTTATCAAATATCTTGTCATCTGCATACAACATTATACACACTCTTTACTTAACTGGCAGCTTCGGAATTTTGTTGGTTTAAAAAACAATTGATTTCTTGGCCACATATGTGGGACTATGCCATAGTCTTTATATGATTTTTTTCAATCATGCAGTGACATGTTGGTGGCAAAGTGTTTTTTTGCATTTTTGACAGAGAGTCGAGACAGTGGATAAAATTAATACGTTAGTATTAACGTTAATACGTTTTCCTACTGTCTCATCCTTGTTATTTGTGTTTGTGTTCTTGTGGATTTCTTCTTTTACTTCATACCTTCATCCTGTCTACTTTCTGCAGAACATGAACCATACAGTTTTGTTACTCCTCACCTTGGCCGACACGCTGAGACAGCAGAACATGTTGTTGAATGTCCGACTAGATATGGATGTCAGGAACTTGTCCATGGTGATGGAGGAGATGAAGCTGGTAGATACACACCATACACAGGTCATAAAGAACCTCACTATACTAAAAGGTACAGTGGATGTTTTGGTATATACATACAATCTGAATGCCTCTGTATAGTTTCCTTTGCAATGTCACCACGCCATATTCTCTCAATAGGTGTTCCAGGACGACCAGGGCCCAAAGGGAACCGTGGGGAAACTGGTTCAAAAGGACCCATGGGACTGACCGGAAGCAAAGGTGACCGAGGCCCCATAGGAGGTCGTGGATCTGCTGGAGAGAAGGGGTTTATTGGACCTAAAGGTGTACCAGGTGAAACAGGCCCCACTGGCAACAGAGGTGCAGTAGGCATAAAAGGAGCCAAGGGATCTCTTGGTCAGCCAGGACCGCGTGGTGAGAGGGGCCAGAAAGGTGACATGGGCCCCTCTGGAATAGATGGCCGCCCAGGACCAACAGGACCTCAAGGGAGCAAGGGCTCTCCAGGAAAACAAGGCATGTATGGGCCGCAAGGGCCACAAGGAAAACCTGGGCCAGTTGGGCCGCCTGGCCCACCCGGAACTCCTGGACCTCCAGGATTGCCATATCCCCATGACCAAATCAATGTCCAGCAGCCAAACGAGTCTGCTGCTGGATCCAAGAGGCGTTAGAACTCAGAGGTGATTTATAAACCACAGAAGCATTATTGACAGATATAAACAGAAGGAGTATATAGCCATTGTGACTGGTGATGCAGCAGTTGATGAAGGGAAAAACTCGTATTCAATTTCTATGGGATTGTGCAAAACGGCACAGAACTTCACAACCATACCAAGTGCAACAGGCATTCTCCTGATAAAAAAGACTTAGCAAGCTGAGGTAAATCAAGAGGAAGGTTTACAATTAGAAGACAGAACTGCTGCCACATACTGAACTGTTGTTTCCTTTGGTTTATCATTGACTTCTAATTGACCATTTTTGTATTGAGATTACCCAGAGTTGGTAAGAGGAGAAACTGCCTTCATCCAACACTGGGATCTCACCAGTACTTTTGATGGGTCTTCCCTCACCCACCTGGTAATCCAGATACAAATAACAAATAATGGGCTTTTAATGGAGTGAAAACTTTTAATAGATGGTGGGAAATCATGCCCATTATTGAATTTGAATGTACTCGAAGGGAAGAAGGTGTGTGAAGTTGTTGTGGAGTCACCAAAACCACAGAGGGCATAATAAATAAGAGGAGAATTGGTCTGAAGTAGTGGTGGTTTCCCATCCACGCTACCAGACTACTCAAGGGTTTACATTTCCATGCACTAGTATAAGGACACAAAAAAGTCTGCTTCTTCTTACATTATATTCACATTGACACATCCTTTTCTGGTGGACTGCACTTTATTGGTTCTTTAAGAGTAAAAGAAGAGAAAGAAGAATTTGTGTCCATTTTATTTCAGAGCAGGTACTCTGACGTAAAACAGTGATTTTATGACGTCTGTTTGATGAATTGAAAATTTGAAAATACACAGTTTAGGCCCTTCCAGTCTGAAATTTCAGTTGAGTGCTCTGATGACCATTAACCTATTTTACATTGTATAAGATGTTTACTACTCTTGTTGCTGTTGTAAGCAAAAATGAAGAAAGTAACTAATTCGGAAATACATTTTCTTTTATTCCAAAAATAAGATGGGAAGATTGAAACCACTCTCATGTCTGTGCAGTAAGAAAGAAGCTAAAGCCAGGAGAAGACTAGCCTAGGCAAAACATAAAGACTGGGGGTGGGGCAGAAACAGCTAGCCTTGCTCTGTGCAGTGTAACCCTAACCTTAATTAATACGTATCTTGTTTGTTTAGTTCATACACAAACAAAAATGCAAAAATCTCAATTTGTGGTTATACGGTTGTTTTTTGTGTAGAGCGTCCTCAAGAAGCTGTTGTGTCACAGTGCATGCAACTGCCTCTGAAATCACAAGTTGTTGTTTTACCATTTCTGTGTATGTACAACGTAAAAAAAAGGGGTACAACATTTGTATTATTATGAATTTTTAGCCAAATACAGAGCCAGGCTATCTGTTTCCTAATGCTAATGTGTGATATTGATCTGTGAAGTGAATCAAAATGTACTGTTTCTTTCGGAGGTATGACGAACACAAGCAACTCATTCAACTCATAAAATGTTGGTACTTGTGTAAAACAGTGATAAAAATGATCAACACAAAGGTAGCGCTTACTTACAGTTGGTTTTCATACAACACAATTTTTACATCTGCCACAGTTTCTACTTAAATCACTTTTAAGGCGGTTTACATCTTACGATACATACACAAATAATCATTTATAGCTAGGGGCTTTACAAAAAGGGAAACGTACTAATTGTTTGTAAGACTGTGTGTTGTTATGAAATGCGACTGGCTTGCATTGAACTCCAATAAAAGCTTCTTTTTTTAACAGTTGTGGTCTTGTGAGTATACATGTAAGCAAATTGTTACCCTGTAAAGAAAAGGGAGCAGTTTTGTCATTAATTTAAAACACATCAACCCCTCCCTTTAGATTTTTGAGGTTTGCTGCCACTGACTTAAAGGTATGTGATTGTTTAGATTTTCTCTTTTGTTTTAATATAGTCAATCTGCCACAAAGTGTACTGTAGGATATATTAAAATATAGGGTACAGATGTCCGTGTAAGGACAAGAACATTACCTCTGACATGCCCAAAATCACATTTTTCTACTACTATCTTTTAAAATACTGAATCACTTTTTAAAATGTTTTACAGTATTATATATAATAATAATAATAATAATAATAATAATAATAATAATGATAATGATAATGATTATAAATATAATTATTTGTTACTGATCTCCAAACTTGAATATCTCACAAAGGCTTATGCAGATGTGTCATGGAAGAAAATAGATGATGGCTTTCTTGCAGCAAGCTGTGGCGATAGTCCTGATGTCCCGCTGTAATGATATTTTTACAGTATTTTCCTCTTTTTCATTTTGAAACATGGCCACAGGCCTTGTGGGATGTGAGGAACCTGATCTCTAACAAAAACGTCCTTCAAGAATCCACCCAAATCCCTTATTTCTGCAATCCCGTGACTGCTAGTTATGATCATGGGACATTTGCTCTAAATCACAAGCTGTTTTCACCACAAAAACCTCAAGCAGAAGCGTAAAATCGCTGTAGTTTCTGATCTATGAGCCTGAGAAATATGGCTGATATAAAATCCAGGCTAAGGCTAAGCTGAATGCTTACTCTATATCCTTCAATCTGACTCACACCATTTCTTTGCTCTTTTGTGGTGAGGGAGACCTCCAGCAGATAAATATGAACTATTCCCACATGTGGAGTCAGTGCACAGTACTACAGATGTCACCACAGCCAACCACAAACTGACACTAACAAAGCAAAGAGACAATGGGAGAAAGAGAGAAACATAACAGAATAAGTAAATTAAGGGACAGAAGAACAAACTATTATTTGGTCAGTATGATACTTTTGCCCTCACTCACTATGCCTCTAGGTGAACGGCTGTAAGGTTTAAAGACGGAAGGTGGCCTTTAATGTTTTAACTGGAAACTAAGAACACAGCATATTGACTCATAGTGATTACAATGATAGTGGATGGCTGTTTACAGACATGTGATATCATCCCATCAAAAAAGTAAAAAAAAATTTAAAAAATAAAATACAGTGCTCACAGTGGGCTGAAGTCTGGGCTTTTGTCTTACTGGGATCATTTTTTCACAAAATCTGAAATGTTAACAGCATAGAAATGAGAGAAAACCAAAAAGAGCATAAAATGTTGGTGTCAAAATAATATGTATGTCAAATGCTAATTTATTGTGGGAAAAATACCTCTAAACTCCATTATTCATCTAACTTCTCAGATATGCTGCTATTCAGTGTCGTTGGTTTAGGCAGTGACTTGCTGTCTATCCAAGTGACTACAATGTTTTGTGTTAAATTAATGTTAAATTTTGACACACTTTCTCATTAAAGTTGTTTCTGGCCAAAAAAGTAAATTAAGCAACTTTCAGAATGGGAAGGTGGAATGTGACAATTCACAAAGTTATAACACTTCAACAACTATTGCAAAAGTGTTATCATTATATGTATTGAAATGTTAGTTATTTCCATCCCATATTTGCTAAACAGACAATTATTCTGTCAGTTCACCATAAATCCAGAACAGCCCTGACACAACTACACCTTATTAGGCTGTCAGTGTGGAGATAAAAATAGTTATTTCATTTTTCTCACAGTGCCTTTACCAGCCTTAGCACTATCCAGACCTTCATCAGTTACAGCAATCTGCCACGATTCATGTTTCAGACTGTCAGGCAGCCACAATCAAACTTGAGGTTCACTTGAGTAATATGGGAAACTGGGCGGGGGAACCAAAGCCTGTTTAAATTTGCAAGAATCACTTGTTAATTTCGGTTTGCTTTGTACACCACATACTTACTTGTTAGTGTTGCAGGTCCCTGGCATGCAACCATGCAAAAAGTTACACTGATAAAAAGGTTCATTGACAAACAGGACAGTCTTACTGTACAGCTGTCACTGCTACATTGACTCCACGCAGAATTTTATTTGTATTTTAATTCTTTATACTAACACAGGTATTTACAACAGTAAAAGTGTAAAATAACCACTCATATTGAAGTGAACTCAGTATTTAAGTGATTAATATGCAATGTTACTTTGGTTACTGGAGCTCTTGAGTTTTCAGCCCAAAAAAGTAAGGAGCAGGTAAACACAAAGCAACCAAACTGTTGGACCGCCATGATAGCAGAACCTATGGGAGGTGCTGGTCTACAGTTCTGAGGCACACAAAAATAAAACACTAATCTTAACTTTCTTACAATCCCCCTTAAATACATTCAAATATTCTTCATACAATTATCATGTGTTTTTCGTGCTATTACATGACACTAAGGT